>NC_134785.1:58086907-58089407 GCF_046742065.1 Oratosquilla oratoria | reverse complement strand
ATATGTTTTAGTCGATTTTCGTATGATTTATTTTTTATATTTGGAATCAGTTTTATCCACATTCACCTTCAACTTTCCTCTATCGCATACCTTCCCAAACTCCGTCACTAACTCCCATAATCCCATCTCTGACGCTGCCACAAGCGCAGTGTCGTCAGGAAACAACACTTGGCTCGCCTCTCACTTTTCTCCATTTTCTTTAGCCATCTCCAGTCCCTTGCCCTCGTCTTTACCTTACACACCACCACATTCATGCACACATTGAACAGCCATGGAGACACAACACATCCCTGACGCAGTCCTGTATACGCCTCATATACATGACGAGTAGTATCGCCCAGTCATATAACCCACTTCCTCACTCACTTACTCACTATCCGCCGACGGTCAAGCATCATAACGCTGACCTAAGCACTCCTCTCAAACTAGCCGACTCAACACTTCGTGCTCGTGTGAACAGCACTGTCAACCACCAAACGACACACACACACAGACGAACACACGCGATCAATCTAGTAGCCACCCAGTACTGACATACGATATTACGTATACTGACGGTCCTCCCCTGGATATATAATTAACATGTATGGTAGTAGAGATCAATACGTAATTAATGCAGTTGCCCCAACCATGTGGGACAACAGACAAACTAGAGATTAATGTTAAGATCACGATTAAAGGCAACTCAAGAACTTGTCCATTCAGCACTTCCGGAGAGCAAAACTCTCTGGCAAGACGCGGACCGTCGTCGGTTCTTGTGACGTGCCCTAGTGTTAAGACTGTGTAACAGTGTGTAACTAAGTTTCTTAAAGTGTGACGAATAAAGAACAAAACTTAAAATGTGTGTGCAAATAACCTCCTTCTGGAGATGATGTAACGACCCCGTTACATCTTGTGTCTACAAGTAACGCTCGGTGGAGATCATGTAACGATACCGTTACACCCATCCCGTTACAGTCCAACCTTTACCTGAAACCACTCGATCTCTCCATTTCCTATTCTAACATATGCTCTAGTACTCTTGCAAAAACTCTTGGCTGCCCTTAACAGCTTTCCTCCAATCCCAGACATCTGCAAAACCTCCCACAGTGCCTTCCTATCTACCCTGTAATAAGTCTTTTCCAAATCCATAAAGGCCCCCCAAAAAATTCTTACCTTTTCAATTTTCTCACACAAAAATATGATCCATGCAACCCCTAGCTGTCCTAAACCGACACTGTTCCTCACCAATTACTCTGCCTCTCCTAATCCTTTCAATTAAAACCCTCCCATAAACTTTTCCAATTACACTGAACAAACTGACCCCTTTGAAACTACTACACTCACAATTGTCCCCTTTTCATTTGTAAAGTGGAACTATATAGGCACTCCTCCAGTCCTCAGACATTCTACCCTCCCTTAGCCACACATTACACAACCTCACCAGCCAGTCCACTATTACTGTACCTAGCCTTCTTCAGACATTCCGCATAACACACATTTAACCTGGGTGCCTTACTTGTTCTTGTCATTTTCAGATCTTCTTGCACCTCATCTTTTCTCATTCCTCCTCCATTTTTCTCTCCAATCACCGTCATTTTTTTAACGCCTCCCACTGCTACCAGCAATCCCTCCTTACCTTCCTTCACATTCAACAGCTCTCTAAAATACTCAGCCCATCTTCCTCTTACCGCCTCCTCTCCCGTTAAGATCTGTTTATCTGCACCTTTTTCCTTTTCTTCTTTACGTGACTGACTTTCCATTCCTCTTTTGATTTCCTTGCAAAACATCTTTTTATTGTTTTCAATCTCTTCTGTCATACTCCTCCCCCATTTTGCATCTGCTCTCCTTTTTGCCTCCCTCATATTTTGTTTTGCTTCTCTCTTTTTTTATACATCTCATAATTTTCCCTCGTCCTACTTTGCAACCAGTCCCTGAATGCTCGCTACTTCCCTTCTACTACCTTCTTCATTTCATCATCCCACTACTCACTACCCTTCCTTCTCTTCCCTCCCATCCTCTTTGTTCCACATACCATCTTTGCCCACCTTGTCACTTCATCCTTGAAACACCCCCATTCCTCTCCCACACCTCCTACTTTCACTCTACCTTTCACTACCTCCCACACTTCACTCAACTCCTTTCCTTTCTCGTTTAAACAGTTTGCTCTAAACACCTCTCTACCTTTTCCTCTTTTTCCAACTATCGTCCACTCTCAACTTATTTTACACCAAAAAATTATTTCATATTCCCCCAGGCTCTCCCCTAAAAACACGGACATCCAAAACTCTTCCTACTTCTTTCCTAGATACTACTACATAGTCCATTAATGCCTTATCAACCATCCTTCCATTCACCACCCTCTCCCATGTGCACTTATGCTTGACTTTCTTACTAAACACTGTGTTAGGTATGATCAACTTTTTCTAAACGCATCTCCATCATCAATTCTCCACTATGATTTTTACTATGCACTGCACATTTCCCAACATCTCACTCTATTGGTTCCTCCCCCACTAAG
>NC_134785.1:58064407-58066907 GCF_046742065.1 Oratosquilla oratoria | reverse complement strand
AAACTCCCCAACTACACCATCTATCTATTCATCTATCCTAAATTCTTCCCTTTCCTCTACACTCTTTTCACTACTAGGCTCATATGTACTTACAAAAACCCACATTTCCCATTGGTTTCACTTTCATTCACAATGACCTTGAAAGTACTTTCACTCCACTCACTTTCCTATCTCATCACTTACCAGCATAGCTACCCCTTCCTTCCCTCGCCCCCTTCTCACTCCAAACACATTCCCGAACTCAAAATCACCCTTTCCTTTTAACTTAGTTTTTCTTAATGCTAACATACCCATCCTCCTCACAGACATCTATCTCTTCCATTTTCTCTCGTCTGCACTACGTCCACACACATTCAATGATCTAAATATTAGGGTTCTGGTTGGAAATCTCCCAGACCCTTTTACGCCTTGATTTTGCGTAGGTTTTACAGAGAGCAAGATACTTAGTCCCATCACTTCGTCCCACTTCGTCGACTTTCCCGACTCGTATGGGAAACATGGTGGAAAAATTCTTTCCTTCCCCTACAGCAGAGGGCAGAGGCGAAAGGCAAATGTATTTTCAAAGAAGTGGTACAGAACATTTTTAAATGGGAACAGCATAACGGAGGGATAATTGTAGTACAAAAGTGCCATATTCCTCTTGGAGTAGATATTCTATTCTAACAGAAAATTATGTGTAGCTCTAGTCAGTCGTGGCGCCACAAAACAC
Organism: Oratosquilla oratoria; assembly: GCF_046742065.1. Lineage (NCBI taxonomy): Eukaryota > Metazoa > Arthropoda > Malacostraca > Stomatopoda > Squillidae > Oratosquilla > Oratosquilla oratoria. Next base: position 58,066,198 of record NC_134785.1, on the reverse strand, counting down.
TAAGCATTGGCTGCATAATAGCGTAATTAATACTGCACAATAACACGCAACCACAAGGACATTTCCTTCCTCTGTTAAAATTCTGTTCTTGCAACTGCACGAGTTCAGTTGTTCGTATTCACTTATTTTCTTGTTTTTGGGTATTTCCTTTACTATATATTATTAGATATTATCATTAGGTATCATTATTAATAGGTATTATTTACTATTAGGTACTTCAAGATAAGGTGAAGGTCACGTGTGTGTAAAATGAAAAGCCTTTTTTCTGTGAGGGAGATCAAGATTTCATTCCTACTTAGATTCATGGTAATCAGGGGCAGCGTCAGTTTTAAGATTTATCTTTCCATATACCCACAAAGCTTCTCGTTACTTCTTCCTGCAACCATGAACAACCTTATACAAATCCCTAAATCCCGTACTCCTCAGCATCCTTCAAAGACCAATCATCCTTTATTCATACATCCCCTGCGATCATAATCATCGAATGAGTTCACACAACCTCCTTCAAACATTTTTTTTTCTTTCTGTAACTTGTATCCACCTCCATCCACAAAAGATCCCTGTCCATTTATAGACTACTTGGTCTCATTCCTCTCTACGCATCCTCAAGTTTCCCTACATCCTGCATCCACTCTTTGTCCTTAACACATCCTTCACAAGAAGGACGAGGAAAGGGAAGCAGAGGGGTTAGGGAGGGGGGAATACCGATGACACGAGCTGAGGTAGAAAATAAATGAAGGGGGGGGAGGAAATGTGGAGGGAAGTTAGACGATAAGAAGAGAAACTAAGAGGCTAGCGAGGAGGAGGAGGAGGAGGAGGAAGAAGAGAAGGAGAATGAGGTAGTGGCGGAGGTGGAGAGTGGCTGGTGGGTGAACGAGGACGGGTGGAGACGTGAGGATGAAAGATGCAAGAGCGGGGACAGCAGCAGCAGCAGCAGCAGCAGCAGCAGGCAAGGCAGCAGCCAGGGAAGGATGAGGGAGAGTCGGTGGAGGAGGATGTGGTGATGCGGTGTAGTGTAGTCGAGGAAGAGGAGGAGGCAACGGGAGGTGCAGGGGGGTGGCAGAAAGAGCGAAGGAAGGGAGGGCGTGCGGTTGGGTGAAGAGAGAGTAGGATTGTCGAGCTAGGAGGGGGAGGGAGAGAAGGTAGTGCTGTGAGGTGAAAAGCGAGACGTACGCGATGGCAACACTGGAGCGGATGTACAGCTCCCAGATATCGCTAGAAACCCTCAACCGTTCAACACTGCAGCCGTTCGTTCGTACGCGCCTCTATTTTCCCCGTAGGTTATTCCAAGCAACCTACACCCACTTCAAGGTTACGTTGGTAACCTAGTCACAATAAAAATATTCGAATCATGTAGGAAAGAAATTATGAATCCCAAGCTCTGTTATTATAAATGGTAAAACGACTAACAAAGAATATAGGGACGCCTAGGGTTATCTACGAATTTTTACCATCCCTGTCGGCGTTTGTGTACAAAGAAGCCTTGCGTCCGATATAGGGGACCGAATTTGAGAATTTACCTTTGCTTTTCACCTATTCTATAAATGATGCTGCAAAATCAAGTAACATCATACAACTTTCAGAGATACATAACCATTGGATGCAGGAAAAATACGTTAAAAGACGGGAAATTATCAGAGTGTGGGACTCCATCTGGCAGCGTTGTTCCCGCGACATTCAAGTTCCAACATCGCCTCCTAGGCTCATGCAGCTTGCATTCTCGGATTATTTCGAGGAGTGAAATATTCGTAATGCAAGGCATATATATATGTATATACATATAAATATTTA
>NC_134785.1:58056907-58059407 GCF_046742065.1 Oratosquilla oratoria | reverse complement strand
AACACTGAAAGATTATTTCAGCTCCCCAGCTGGTTCAATGCCTTGGCAAAATGATAAAATATTTGTAGACAAACAAACTTGTGTAGGAATATTTGTTGAGTGAGCTAAGGAGATGCATTTCCGCAGTGGATAATAGGCTGTTATTATACATATGGAATTTCTTTCTTCGGTTAATAATGTGTATTTTTTTCTCTCAGTACCTTGGCAATATGATAAGTATGCAAACATTATCACTGTAGTGCAGCGAAGTCAGGTCATACAGCTCTGGTTTACCTTTTGACTAATTCTATTAGCATTTCATCTGAATCCACAAAATTAAAGTAAGTTTTGTAGGTTATATTTTATTCAGTTGGTGCTTATGAATATCCTCGCTGTACGCATTGTCATTGTATCAGTGATAAATAAAAAGAAAATGTATTTTTATCATTTTTCTAACTTTCTCATGATCCCATTGTGGTGTTTCCTTTGGATTATCCATGGTTTGGTAGGACAGAAGGTAACACTACTTGCTTATATGAAGGCTGAATCTCGACTGGAGTGGAGCAGGAGGAGCAGGACCGTGGCAACTGAGTTCACACTGGCGCTCACGGTCCAGTCACGCTCCGGTCTCGCTCCAGTAAAAATATCTTTTGACGGAACCGTGACCGGAGCGAAACCGGAGCGAGACTGGAGCGAGAGCGCCAGTGTGAATGCTTCCACAAATTAATGAGACAATATTGGACCGGACCGAGAGCGGAGCGGGAGTGGAGCGCGACCGTACCGATAGTGTGAATCAACCCTAAGGCTTGATTCACACTATCGGTCCGGTCGCGCTCCGGTCCCGCTCCGCTCTCGGTCCGGTCCAATATTGTTTCATTGATTTCAGTGGAAGCATTCACACTGGCGCTCTCGCTCCATTCTCGCTCCGGTTTCGCTCCGGTTACGGTTCCGTCAAAAGATATTTTTATTGGAGCGTGAGCGGACCGTGAGCGCCAGTGTGAACTCAGTTGCCACGGTCCTGCTCCTCCTGCTCCACTCCAGTCGAGATTCAGCCTTCATATAAGCAAGTAGTGTTACTTTTTGTCCTACCAAACCATGGATAATCCAAAGAAAACACCACAATGGGATCATGAGAAAGTTAAAAAAATTGTTTTTATAAAAATACGTTTTATTTTTATTCATCACTGATACAATGATAATGCGTACAGCTAGGATATACATAAGCACCAACTGAATAAAATATAACCTACAAAACTTACTTTAATTTTGTGGATTCAGATGAAATGCTAATAGAATTAGTCAAAAGGTAAACCAGAGCTGTACGACCTGACTTCGCTGCACTACAGTGATAACGTGGCGAAAAGAAGAAGCTGTGTTGAAATAAGCAGGCAGCTGGGTTGTGAAGGTAAGAAATTCCATACAATAGCCTAATGTCCACTGTGGAAATGCATTTCCTATCCTCACTAAACAATTTTCCTATACAATAATGTTTGCATACTTATCATATTGCCAAGGTACTGAGAGAAAAAAAAATACACATTATTAACCGAAGAAAGAAATTCCATATGTATACAGAGTATGAAATTCTCCTTCAGTCTTCCTATCTTGCAACATAGGATGAACCCACAATCTCCTTCTTTTTCTATTTTGTTTTCCTTCTTCTTCATCAAGTGCAATGGCGATTATTGCCAACTCGGCGTCAGAAAAGTCACACATCCTTCGTAACTGATGGTAAGACTTTTACTGTTGTCGAGGGAGGGGGGGATGACAGGAACGAGAGCGGACCGATAGTGTGAATACCTCAGAACCGAGAGCGGAGCGCGACCGGACCGATAGTGTGAATCAACCCTAAAGGAGGGAGACTGGTTAAAGTGCATAGCTTTAGGTACTTGAGGTCACATGTGGCAGGAAAGGGAGGAATGGAGGTGGAGGTAAATTGTAGAGTGAGAGAAGCAAGTACAAGTAAATGCTTTGGGGGATTAAAAAGTGTCATGAGAAAGAGATATCTGGAAATGGATGCATAGAAGAAAGATATTATATGAAGGAGTGATTATGCCAACGGCACTGCACGGATTGATGACCTGGAATTTAAGAGACCCAGAGAGGAGAAGTTTAAATGTGCTTGAAATGCGTCTAAGAATTATGGTAGTGGTTACAAGATTAGATAGAGTGAGAAACGAGGAGGTAAGTGTAGCAAAGTGGGGCGACAGTAAAACGCACGTAGAGAGATTTAAGCGTTTATTAATCAATGGGTTATGAGCCAATCCAGGTCGTTTACAACTCGACCTTGCCGCTCCGTGCTCTAGGCGCGATTACGTGCGTGTGACATCGGCATGCTTCCGAATGTCAGCACTCTTACCTACAAGTCGCATTATCCTATTAGGTACCTATTTGAGCAGTTATTCGTGTCTATGTGGCACCATGGCCACGCCTGGTATACGTGACCTTCTTACGTAGCATTCTGAAAGGGCCGTTGTTCGAGAGGGGTCGCAGATGATTAGGGTATGACTAAGTCGCGCTA
>NC_134785.1:58036907-58041907 GCF_046742065.1 Oratosquilla oratoria | reverse complement strand
GGTGGTCGCAACGTTAGGCCAACAAATTTGTTCCCATCTTCGTTTACCCTTCCCCACCTAATACTCTCTCATTTGTCTTAAATGATTTATATATATATATATATATATATATATATATATATATATATATATGTATGTATATATATATGTATATATGTGTATGTTTCTTAAGACATGTCCATATGTATATATATGTATATATATATATATATATATATATATATATATATATAATATACATGTATCAACTACAATTCACTTTAACTCTAAGCCATCAGTATCGAGACACTCGAGGACGCATACATGCTGAAATTGAAACGTGGTGCAGCCAAAGATTCGAACCTCTGCTAGCACGTGACAAGTGATAGTGACTTAAACGATTGCGCCATCAGGATATATAAGTGAGGCTGGGAGGGTAAGAGTGAGAGTGAGAGAGACTGGAAATGAGTCTGGGAGGGTAAGAGTGAGAATAGAAAAGAGAGAACTGAGAGTTTCTTTGAAGTGATCTTGTTATTTAAGATCTAGGTGGCGATGTTCCATACAGGGCAAAGAAGTAGAAGAAAATAAATAAATAAAAAACAAAATAAATTAATAAAAATAAAAAGTAAACAGATGAAATAAAAAGAAAATAAACAAACAAACAAATATAGAGATATTGCAGGCTGGTACGGGAGAGATTTGATGTTCCTGTCGTTAAATTCAGAAGCAAGGACGGGATTCTTGTGTGTGATTGTCCGCTAAAGTATCGTCAATACGACGACTCTGAATGACTTTCTTGTGGCTAAATATGAACGATTTTATTCATCTTAATCGAGTAGATTTGTTTGAAGACAACAGGAGCAAAACTCACAAACAGCGTCTTCCGCTCGAAGGAGGAAATGTGCGTTCGAGTGGAATTTGAATGCGCACGTGAGATCGTAGCAAAAAGTAAAGAAAAGAACAGAAGAAGAAAAAAGAAAAACAAGAAGAAATAAGAGAAGAAAAAATAAAATAAACAAATAGAGAAATAACAGTGGCCTGCGCTGTTTTCATGGTCTAACATATAATATCTGATTTTAGGCCAGTTTTTTTGCACTGAATCCAAAAATTATGCTCATTTTGCTCAATCAGATCAAGTTAGTGAAATATTAGTACATTAGAAATATCCTAAATTCAGATCTATTTGTAGGTGAATGAAACACAATATTGATATTAGACTGATTTATTCACAGAAGGTTTACAAAATGTTTTGAATAGATAGCAAGACGAGTATAATAAACTAGGGAAGCTACTCATGGATGAATGGTCTCTTCAGGGACTTCCGTTTGTGCTGAGTAGACTCTACATCCCTCGTCAGTGTAGGGGTGCTGACATTTGGTAGCATACTGATGTAACACACGCGTAACCACCCCTAGAGAACGGAGTGGCAAGATCGAGATGTAAACGACCTGGATATAAAAATTTTGGTAACGTCTTCGCCCTATGAGGCGAATTATACACGCCCTCTCTGCGCCCACGCCGATAGACTTCCTTTAGCCTTCCCTACGCCCTACGTGCGTTTCTAACTCTCGCCCTCTTTTTCAACATGGCGCAGTGAGTAGGATCTTCTCGCAACAGTGACACAAAAACGAGGAGGACCAGTACCTCACCACGTTCATCACATTTTACTGGTGGTACAAGCACTGCCGGGAATCGATGGTGTTTGCGGCCCCCGGTGACGCTTACTGCCTCCGTGGGTTTTCTGTATACTGAGAATCTCCTTCATCCCTCCTGTGCAGGCAACATGTTCTATGTTGGTATCCTCCTGCATTGTTACAATAACGTCATCCTTATATCTTAACCACGTATTGCCTTTGCCCATGATCCTTATGTGTTTATATACCTCCAACGCTCATAGGTTTCTTCCTCAGAGCTTTTGGTATTTGCAGTGAGACCTTCTTGAAAGATGAGTTAACACACATAACCAATACCTTTAAGAAATTAAAATATCCGGAGGAACGATTATATATATATATATGTATATGTATATATATATATATATATATATATATATATATATATATATATATATATATATATATACAAGGTGGTGCATTTTGTTCTCTTTGGCTCGGGCAAAAGGCTACCCTATGATCTTTCAGAATTACCTCCCATTTATAACTTCAACGATTACATCAAGGTCAAAGTAGCAGATTTCAATCATCTTTTCACAAGAATACACAATACTCTCCATCTAAGGACGAAATGGTCCATTTGCATAACAAATAAACCAGAGCTTGTACCTTTGAAAATGGAGACATTATTTACACCCTTAACCACACTGTCACCTCGAAGCTCTCCCACAAATTCTCTGGACACAATCATATCATTGAACATGAGTCAATAAACAAAGATAAAGCACTCAGTTTGCACGATCTTACGGAGACCGTCTTGCACAAAGATCATATAAAAAGAGTTTCCCATGGCCTCGACATAGAGACCGTCCCTTCACATGCCCACATTACCCCTGAAATAGAGGACCATCACCAATTCTCTCAACCAAAATCTCCAGTTTCCCGTTCCCACTATAATCTTTGAAATTGAGCAACAATGTCATTGGTGTATATTCTTGTCAAGGTGAATAGAAATAATATCTACTTCCTCATGCTCATACATTTAAGTCTATTTCCTTTTATTCATCAATGTTTCCCGGTATCACCCTTGTTACGCCGTTGTGTGTGTGTATCTTCATGTCAAGGTCCTGCAAAAGGCCTTGTTTTCTTTTGTTTTGTATCCTTCATAGTACCAATCGCACTGTGGACAGTGAGGGTAGCGGACCGAAGGATGTTATCATTTCCTTTCGCTTTCATCTTCTTCGATATGCTACCGGGGTGAACTCGAACGTCTTCAACCAACTCTCCAGTGACTGTCCGAGTGACTCAATTCACCAACTTTTGCAGTCGACGCCCAGGCGAACAATAGGCTCAGCGCATCTCGGGTCAAGCCACCTGAAGCCCTCTACTTGAACAAAGAAGCCGACAGGGTGTCGAGATACCTGCCATGGACAAAAGGCAACCGTCCTTCGACATACAAAAGAATCAACGCCTAATCCGGCGCCTCTCGCGGTCGCTCAAGTCGAAGCGACGAAAACTTATATAAATATATATATATGTATATATATAAGTATATATATAAATATTAAATATACATGTATTTATATATATATATATAATTTTATATATATGTATATACATATATATACATACATATGCGTAAGTAACCACTAGGAAAAGTAAACTAACGAAGCAGAGCGCTTTCGTATAATTACATCTTCAGTGCACTGAAGATGTAATTATAAGAAAGCGCTCTGCTTAGTTAGTTTACTTTTCCTAGTGGTTACTTACGCATTTGTGAACACACGCTCCTAGTGTTTTTATTGCATATATATATATATATATATATATATATATATATATATACATATATATATATACATATATATATACTTATATATATATATATACATATATATATATATATATATTTATACCAAGTTTTGGCAACATTGTAAATATGTATATATAAAATGTTTATGGTAACCCTCCGAGTTTTGAACGGAGCTTACTTTGTATTTGTATATTTGTAGGCCAGAGAGCTGTCTGGTACATTAAAGACAACAGCAATCCCAGACATTACTTTGCCACTTATATATAGAAATTAAACTTACACTTTACAAATATCGTCTCATGGATCAGTAAAACACCTTATTATAAATTTGAAATTATCTTTAACTCCCTTTGACCTGGATTTTGCAAAAATAACGTAATACAAAAAAAAAAAACGGACTAAAAGGGGGGAATAGAATAAAACCGTGTGTTGGTCACGAGCTACCACGTGTTCTAATATATATATATTTAGATTTGTGATTGGGGCGGTGGCAGCGAATTACAATAACGATCTTTTGATTACTAATAAAAAAAAAATCCGAATTAACGTGGTGCTTGGGGTTGGACACGATTTTCTGACGGCGTACTATACATCTTGCCCATTCATTCATTAATAATCAAACGTAGTTGCCTAATTTTGATCAGAACACGTAGGACACTACATATTTGGTGGCAGCGGTGGGATTTCCGTCATTAGCTGACCTGAAGCCCACCTGCCCGTGTGTTAATGGAGACGTGGAAAGTATCACTAATAGGACACAGTCAAATACCAATAGGCTTAATAGTGTATTATCATGGAGAGACACAACTTGTGCATCCTGTGGATTGGAAGTAATGACATCAGAGACGGAATAGATCCTGGGCAATTAGAAAATAAATGATAGAAATAGCAGATGAGATTGAAGGGGAATGTGGGGCCTCAGTATGCATAGTTTTGGTAGAACCACGTACCTACTCGTGGGATGGACCCATTAGTGTGGAATGTTTTAAGATGGTACGAGGAGCAGTGACGAAAAAGAATAAGAAAGAGAGAAGGTGTCAGGCAATTCAGTTCAACACCACTAGATTTGTAGAAAATTTAGCAGAAGATGGAGCACATTGGACAGAGACAGGCAAGGCGATGGTGAGACATACGTTAATTACGGTTATTGAGGGACGCAAAGAATCCGAAGACACATAATTAGAGGAAATTAATCAATAATGAAAGGTAGAACTGGATGGGAAATTAAACAGGAAGGAGAAAGGGGCAGTTGGTACACGCGAACAGAAGGTAGTTGAGGAAATAGGAGAGACACTAACTGCATTGGAAAACCTATTACAAGCCAAGGACTACTATTAAAATTGGTATTTCAAAGCATAACAGTGCCTTAGAAATAATTTCTTATTTCACTATAAAAGTTTATATTAACTTATACTGCATTGAATAAGTCAATAGTTGATATATTTGTCCTATACACAATGTTAGGTTTGTAGTTTTGATATATTTGTCCAATATAAAATGTAAGGTTACAAAGAAAGCAATGGCCTCCGCTAGCGGAGCCAGGAATCTGGGTGTGCACGTCCTGTTTAATAGTAGTCCTTGTTACAAGCATACAC
>NC_134785.1:58009407-58026907 GCF_046742065.1 Oratosquilla oratoria | reverse complement strand
TATATATACATATATATATATATATATATATATATACATATATTATATACTACAGCACACACACAAACACACACATATATTTATATATATATATATATATATATATATATGTATATATATACATATATATATATATATATCTATATGTATATATATATATATATATAGCATATATATATATATATATATATATATATATATATGAGATTATTAGGTTGGAAAGGGTGAATGAAGATGGGTCGGGGGAAAAAAATACTGCCCCAACGTTGCAACCATAATGGTCTTCTTCAGTGGATTGGCTGGATACACTTCGATTACATGCAGCCAGTCTGACCATGGTGGTTGCAACGTTAGGCCAACAAATTTGTTCCCATCTTCGTTTATCCTTCCCACCTAATACTCTCTCATTTGTCTTAAATAATTTATATATATGTATATATATATATATATATATATATATATATATATATATATATAATATATATATATATATATGTGTGTATGTATGTATATATATATGTATATATAATATATACAGTATATATATATAAATATATATATATATACATATATATATATATATATATATATATATATATATATATATATATATACACATATCAATTACAATTCACTTTAACTCTAAGCCATCAGCATCGAGACACTCGAGGACGCATACATGCAGAAATTGAAACGTGTCAAGTGATAGTGACTTAAACGATTGCGCCATCATGACATATAAGTGAGGCTGGGATGGTAAGAGCGGGAGTGAGAGAGACTGGAAATGAGGCTGGGAGGGTAAGAGTGAGAAAAGAAAAGAGAGAACTGAGAGTTTCTTTGAAGTGATCTTGTTAGTTAAGATCTAGGTGGCGATGTTCCATGCAGGACAAAAAAAGTAGAAAACAAATAAATAAATAAACAAACAAAATAGATGAATAAAAATAAAAGGTAAACAAATAAAAGGAAAACAAACAAATAAAGATATATTGCAGGTTGGTACGGGAGAGATTTTATGTTCCTGTCGTTAAATTCAGAAGCAAGGACGGGATTCTTGTGTGTGATTGTCCGCTAAAGTATCGTCGATACGACGACTCTGAATGACTTCCTTGTGGCTAAATATGAACGATTTTATTCATCTGAATCGAGTAGAATAGTTTGAAGACAACAGGAGCAAAACCCACAAATAGCGTCTTCTGCTCGAAGGGGGAACTGTGCGTTCGAGTGGACTCCGAGATCATGAAACTTGAATATTTGAATGCGCACGTGAGATCGTAGCAGAGTAAAGAAAAGAACAGAAGAAGAAAAAAGAAAAACAAGAAGAAATAGGAGAAGAAAAAAATAAAATAAACAAATAGAGAAATAACAGTGGGGTGCGAGGCTCTCAAGGTCTAACATATAATACTTGATTTTAGGTCAGTTTTTTTTTTTTTTTTTTTTTTTTTTTGCACCGAATCCAAAAATTATGCTCATTTTGCTCAATCAGATCAAGTTAGTGAGATATTAGTACGTTAAAAATATTCTAAATTTCGATCTATTTGTAGGTGAATGAAACACAATATTGATATTAAACTGATTTATTCACAGAAGGCTTACAAAATATTTTGAATAGATAGCAAGACGAGTATAATAAACTAGGGAAGCTACTCATGGATGAATGGTCTCTTTAGGGATTTCCGTTTGTGCTGAGCAGACTCCACATCCCTTGTCAGTGTAGGGGTGCTGACATTTGGTAGCATACTAATGTAACACGCGCGTAACCGCCCCTAGAGCACGGAGCGGTAAGATCGAGATGTAAACAACCTGGATATAAAATTTTTGGTAACGTCTTCGCCCTGCGAGGCGAATTATACACGCCCTCTCTGCGCCTACGCCGATAGACTTCCTTTAGCCTTCCCTATGCCCTACGTGCGTTTCTAGCTGTCGCCCCCTTTTTCAACATGGCGCAGTGAGTAGGATCTTCTCGCAACAGTGACACAAAAACGACGATACGTTATTCGATGGCGCTAGCGTGAACAAAGAGTAACAGTGGCACAATATGCGATGATGTGTGCAACTCCAAGACATACGGCTACAGCGTGTACAAACCCATGTTACGCGGCTTTAGTGAAGCACTTTCGTAGACACGGCGGTGATTTACTGGTGCTGACAAGAAGGCCTTTTATCTCACTCGCTGCGACCTTGACTTATTTACGGAGCGAAGCTGACGTCACCCAACCCACCAGCTGACCCACGCAGGCCACGCCTACCCAGCTGGGGAAGATGAAATAAAGGAGCGACTCACCGTCCTCGGAAGCGAGCTACGTCGAAGTGCCAATCCACCCTATGCTCACACTAAATGTGACGTCTTCCGTCTTCGCAGGATGGTGGCGATAGGATCGGTTAGCTTGTAGCAATGATGCAAGATCAACGAAGAGAGGACCATGACAGAAACGATGAAATAGTGGAGGCCCTCCAATCCCTCAAGGACCACGACAGAAACGACAAGATTGCGGAGGCACTACGATCCCTCAAGACCCTTGTCACCCGGTAAGCATTCCCTACACCGGACCCCTGGTTGACCCCTCCCCCTTTTCCTCCGCCTTTCATCCCGGTCCCACCTGCCGCTGGAGTGCCACTCGCTCCTTCGCTACCGGGTATCTCGCCAGCTCCCCTGCCGCCTGGTAACCTTTTGGTCCTACCTCCACTGCCACTGCGGGCTGATGGACACTTCCGGTCGTTCCATTTGTGGCGCCGTGGCTGGGCCGATTATACCGTCATGGTCGGTGTTATTAGGATGCCACGCGATATATAGCTAATACAGCTCCGGTCGTGTTTATCTGTCGATGTCCGGGAATACGACACCCCCAACCACACCTCACTCTCGGCTGACGAGGTGCTCGACTGGCTGCAAGCCCACTTCTGGGACGCGAGCGTTGAGGCCCTCTGCTGCCGCGACCTCCTACGATGCAGACAGGTTTCCCACCCCTCACCCACACCGTTCGCGGCTATTCGCAGCGTCACCCCCTCCACGAGGTTCTTTACGACAACGGACACCCTTCACTGTTATTGGCAGTTCGACCTCGCCGAGGAGGACCAGTACCTCACCACGTTCATCACATTTTACAGGTGGTACAAGCACTGCCGGGAATCGATGGGGTTTGCGGCCCCCGGTGACGCCTACTGCCTCCGTGGGTTTTCTGTATACTGAGAATCTCCTTCATCCCTCCTGTGCAGGCAACATGTTCAATGTTGGTATCCTCCTGCATTGTTACAATAACGTCGTCCTTATATCTTAACCACGTATTGCCTTTGCCCATGATCCTTATGTGTTTATATACCTCCAACGCTCATAGGTTTCTTCCTCAGAGCTTTTGGTATTTGCAGTGAGACCTTCTTGAAAGATGAGTTAACACACATAACCAATACCTTTAAGAAATTAAAATATCCGGAGGAACGATTGTATATATATATACATATATTTCTATAATATATATATATATATATATATATACATATATAAATATATATATACATATACTTAAATATATATCTATATATATATATATATATCTATATATATGTATATATGTATATATATATATATATATATATATATATATATATATATATATATATATATATATACAAGGTGGTGCATTTTGTTTTCTTTGGCTCGGACACAAGGCTCTCATATAATCTTCTTTCAGAATTACCTCCGATTTATAAATTCAACGATTATGTCAAGGTCAAAGTAGCTTATTTCAACCATCTTTTCTCAAGAATACACAATACTCTTCATCTAGGGACGAAATGGTCCGTTTCCATAGCAAATAAACCAGACCTTATACCTTTGAAAATGGAGACCTTATTTACACCCTTAACCATACCGCCACCTCGAAGCTCTCCCCCAAATTCTCTGGACACTATCATCTCATTGAACATGAGTCAATGAACAAAGTTAAAGCACTCAGTTTGCACGATCTTACGGAGACCGTCTTGCACAAAGATCATATAAAAAGTTTTCTGTGGCCTCGACATAGAGACCGTCCCTTCACATGCCCACATTACCCCTGAAATAGAGGACCATCACCAATTCTCTCAACCAAAACCTCCAGTTCCCCATCCCCACTATAATCTTTGAAATTGAGCAACAACTTCATTGGTGTATATTCTTGTCAAGTTGAATGGAAATAATATCTACTTCCGCATGCTCATACATTTAAGTCTATTTCCTTTTATTCATCAATGTTTCCCGGTATACACCATTGTGTATGTATCTTCATGTCAAGGTCCTGCAAAAGAGCTTGTTTTCTTTTGTTTTCTATCCTTCATAGTACCAGTCGCACTGGGGACAGTGAGGGTAGCGGACCGAACCATGTTATCATTTCCTTTCGCTTTTATCTTCTTCGATATGCTACCAGGGTGAACTCGAACGTCTTCAACCAACTCTCCAGGGACTGTCCGAGTGACCCAATTCACCAACTTTTGCAGTTGACGCCCAAGTGAATAATAGGCTTAGCGCATCTCGGGTCAAGCCACCTGAAGCCCTCTACTTGAACAAAGAAGCCGACAGGGTGTCGAAATACCTGCCCTGGACAAAAGGAAACCGGCCTTTGACATACAATAGAATCAACGCCTAATCCGGCGCCTCTTGCAATCGCTCAAGTCGAAGCGACGAAACCTTATATATATATATATTATATATATATATAAATATATATATGTCTATATACATATGTATATATATATTATATATATATATATATATATATATATATATATATACATATATATACATATATATGTATATATATATATACATATATATACATATATATGTATATATATATATATATATATATACATATATATATATATCAAGTTTTGGCAACATTGTAAATATGTATATATAAAATGTTTATGGTAACCCTCCGAGTTTTGAGCGGAGCTTACTTTGTATTTGTAGGCCAGAGAGCTGTCTGGTACATTAAAGACAGCAGCAATCCCTGACTTTACTTTGCCACTTATATACAGAAATTAAACTTACACTTTACAAATATCGTCTCATGGATCAGTAAAACACCTTATTATAAATTTGAAATTATCTTTAACTCCCTTTGACCTGGATTTTGCAAAAATAACGTAATACAAACAAAAAAACCGGACTAAAAGGGGGGAATAGAATAAAACCGTGTGTTGGTCACAAGCTACCACGTGTTCTAATATATATATATTTAGATTTGTGATTGGGGCGGTGGCAGCGAATTACAATAACGATCTTTTGATTACTAATAAAAAATAATCCGAATTAACGTGGTGCTTGGGGTTGTACACGATTTTCTGACGGCGTACTATACATCTTGCCCATTCATTCATTAATAATCAAACGTAGTTGCCTAATTTTGATCAGAACACGTAGGACACTACATATTTGGTGGCAGCGGTGGGATTTACGTCATTAGCTGACCTGAAGCCCACCTGCCCGTGTGTTAATGGAGACGTGGAAAGTATCACTAATAGAACACAGTCAAATACCAATAGGCTTAATAGTGTATCATCATGGAGACACAACTTGTGCATCCTGTGGATTGGAAGTAATGACATGAGAGACGGAATAGATCCTGGGCAATTAGAAAATAAATTATAGAAATAGCAGATATATTGAAGGGGAATGTGGGGCCTCAGTATGCATAGTTTTGGTAGAACCACGTACGAACTCGTGGGATGGACCCATTAGCGTGGAATGTTTTAAGATGGTACGAGGGGCAGTGAAGAAAAAGAATAAGAAAGCGAGAAGGTCTCAGGCAATTCAGTTCAACACCACAGAATTTGTAGAAACTTTACCAGAAGATGGAGCACATTGGACAGAGACAGGGAAGGCGATGGTGAGACCTAAGTTAATTACGGTTATTGAGGGACACAAAGAATCCGAAGACGCATAATTAGAGAAAATTAATCAATAACAGGGGTAGAAGTGAATGGGAAATCAAACAGGAAGAAGGAGAAGGGGCAGTTGGTACACGCGAACAGAAGGTAGTTGAGAAATAGGAGAGACACCAACTGCATTGAAAAACCTATTACAAGCCAAGGACTACTATTAAAATTGGTATCTCAAAACATAAAAGTGCCTTAGAAATAATTTCTTATTTCACTATAAAAGTTTATATTGACTTATACTGCATTGAATAAGTCAATAGTTTATATATTTGTCCTATATACAATGTTAGGTTTCTAATTTTGATATATTTGTCCAATATAAAATGTTAGGTTACAAAGAAAGCAATGGCCTCCGCTAGCGGAGCCAGGAATCTGGGTGTGCACGTCCTGTTTAATAGTAGTCCTTGTTACAAGCATACACACCGAATCCTCAACACACACCCATGACTCCAACATGGGGGGATAGACGAAGGGGACTCTCGAAACTAAGAGACATTCCCAAAGTGACATTGGAACAATTACGAGGACTTGAAGCCACAATTAGGTTACAGTCTTACATTGAGGTAGTGGAACAGTGTAGTGAGGGTGACCAACAGAGGGTTAGAATCACGAACGAAGAGTAGGGTTAGTCCTGAATTAGCCATAGTCACACACAAAGAAAACCATACACTCAGGGAGATAGTTTCAAACTACATTACAGACAGAATTTAACATTAAAATAAACCTTGATCGAGCTGGCAGGAATTAGAGAACATGAGGTATGACTGAATCGAATCACCGCAAACATTCACAGAGAAGGCTCTTCAGGGTGTTTGGATAAGGTGCTTCAAGAAGATGTTTGAGACTTTGTCTGGTTCTTGAGCTTAGGCATTTTTTTTTTATTTCTTTATGGCCTGTTCTGCATCTTTACTGATGAAAGAAAGGGGTGGCTACAGGGTCTCGTTCGATTTTTAAATTTCCTTTAATTAATGATTTTTTTCTTTTGCTGTGGATTTGAAACTTGTGTTGGAGAAATGTTTGTAGATGATGACCCCCGTTATTGTTTTGGTAATGGTAGTTTTCCTTTGCGTTGCACGAACTACTCTACATGTGTAAGTGTCGGAGTGGAGATTTTTTTTTTTTTTTTTTTATGTTTTTGACAGCTCTCCACATTTTGCCATTATCGGATTTTCCATTTATTTTGTTAGTATTTTCCCCAGTTTTCTTTTTATTTGCTGTTTATTAGACTTATGGTGTTTTTATTTAATTTCTGTGTTCCTTTTTTTTTTACCTATTAGGCTTTTTCCTTTTTAACCTATTAAATAAATAGATTAAAAAATTCGAAGACGTTGACTGACTGCATTCTCGGCGTGATCACCTGGAACGCAGATAGACAACCCCTCTCTCACTCCCACCGCACCCCTCCCTCCCGACACAAGGCATAGACGAAGTGCGGAATAAAATAATAAATGAATAAACAAACAAAATCAATAAATAAAACAAAGAAAATGAACAAAATAAATGGAATAAATAAAATAAATAAAATAAGTAAAATAAAATAAATAATATAAATAAAATAAACAGAATAAATAAAATAAATGGAATAAATAAAATAAATAAAATAAGTAAAATAAAATAAATAATATAAATAAAATAAACAGAATAAATAAAATACATAGAATTAGATAAATAAAAAAAAAAAAAAAATAAATGAATAAATAAATAAATAAAGCCTGATGGGAGTTCAGCCTCCTCGACACGGGGCCAATTTAGTCGCCGCTAGAGTTATCTGAAGTTAACTTACCCGGTAAGTAAGTGTTGACACTTGCATAGATTGGAGGCAAGTTGACTAACTCTACGTTCACACTGGGCAAGTAGAGGGGTAGCTTATAAGTCGCTAGCATTAACGGCTACTAAGCTAGCACCGAGTCAGTTAGGCTGTAGGTAACTGCCATGATGATGATGATGATGATGATGATGATGATGAGATGATGATGATGATGATGATGACGATGACGATGATGATGATGATGATGACGATGACGATGACGACGATGATGATGATGATGATGATGATGATGATGATGATGATGATGACGATGACGATGACGATGATGATGATGATGATGATGATGATGATGATGATGATGATGATGATGATGATGATGATGATGATGATGATGATGATGATGATGATGATGACGATGACGATGATGATGATGATGACGATGACGATGACGATGACGATGACGATGATGATGATGATGATGATGATGATGGAGGCCCTAAGTAGCCTCGACTGAAGACATCACCTTTGCCCTACTATACGAAAAAAAAAAGTAAAAAAAAGAAAAAAAAAAAAAGGCAAAATTGGGGCTTTTTTATATATGTAATATATATATATATATATATTTTCTATATATATTTTTCAAACTCAAAAGCTTGATTATTTGCGATGGACTTTTTAATCTTTTTACTTTTTCTGTTTGCTTGCTTTTCTTTTTTACGTTTCCTATGGGCTTTTTATTTTTCCTGTTTTCTAATTTCTTATTGCACTTTTTGCAATTTTTCTATGGGCTTTTTTTATATCTTATTTTCTATATTTCTATTTCTTCCTATGGGCTTTTTCAATTTTTTCTTATTTTCATTCACATTTCCAACTTTTTCTTGTTCATCTATGGGCTTAACTTCTATTAACTTTTATAAGTTCTTTTTCCCTTATTTGATCTTTTCTATTACTTTTCACATTTTCTAATTCTTGTCTTTTCCTGTTATTTCATCTTTTTTCAGATTCTTTTTGGGCTTGGCTTCACTTACCGCCTCCAGTCCGTGACGTCACTGCGTGTTTGGTACCAGATGGGCGGCGTCCTCCATTGCGGGTCTGGGTTCCTCCAGGTCTCGTGACGGCCTCTGGAGTCTCGAGTCTCCCTCGAGCAGGACGACCTCCAGAGGCCCTTGCTGTCTTCCTGGAGGACAACGCAGGAAGAAGAGGGAGCCTGTGTCCCGCTTGCCTGGTGACCCTGTGAAGCGACGTGGTGGTGAGGCAGATCGAAGTGTACCTCAGAGGCTCCTTCTTTGCTGAGGTAGCCTCTGCAGTTGACGGCCCCACAGTGGATACGAGTCCCGCAGATGGCGTGATCCTCGTTGAGCTGGTCCATGAGGTCGTCAAGCTCATGGACGCTCCAGGATGAAGAGGAGTCGAAGGCGTCCTGATCCTTCTTGGGCGCTTGGGCTTCTTGGGTCCTTGGGCTTCTTGCAGTGACCCCTTTCGGCTCCAGCAGTGAGCTTCGGCTCGTTGCTGGTGCTGGACGTGGCCGAGGAGGCAGTCGCCTCCATCGGGGAACCGAGGGAGTCTCGAGGTCGGCTTCAGGCTTCTTAAGGCCGGAGGACCTGCGGGGGAGTTCTCGCCACGACAGGGCGGATGGTTGGATGGAGGCTCTTCTCCAGGAAAGTGGTCCGTAGGTGTCGCTGGTCATTTCTCTTCCACCGAAATCTGAGGACCTCCGGCAAGCGAATGTCGGCTTCCCATTCCCATTCTGTGCATCTCCTTTTTGTGCTCAGTCCGTCGGGCGATCGCTTGCAGTCGAGCGAGTGGTGGTGCACAAGGGACGAAATTTCTTAAAGAGTGGGAACATAACACTCGGTGGTTCATGACTCAAAATGAATCATTTGGGTGTCCTTCGGTTTTCAAAAGACGATGGGATAGGTAACATGACGGGATACACACACACACACACACACACACACACATACAGACACACACAGAGACGATGATTTCTAATCAAATGGTACGATCTACTATCTACTGAAAATAAGATTTTTGGGGTTGAATCTCAAGTATACAGTGAATATTTTTTATGCTTATCCTGATTGAAGATTGTTATTTTTCAATCTTCATTTCAGAAAAACGTACTTGGAGTGTAGAGTCTACAGAAAAATCACACATTCATATATATATATATATATATATATATATATATATATATATATATATGCACACACACACACACATATATATATATATATATATATATATATATATATATATATATATATATATATATATATATATATATATATAAAAATATATATATATATATATATAAATATATATAAATATATACATATACATACATAACATATAATATAACATATATATGAATATATATATAATATATATATATATATATATATATATGTATACATATATATATATATAAACATGTATATATATATATATATATATATATATATATATTATATGTATATAGTATACACACACACAAACACATACACACACACACATATATATATATATATATATATATGTATATATATATATATATATATATATATATATATATATATATATATATATATATATGAGATTATTAGGTTGGAAAGGGTGAATGAAGATGGGTCGGGGGAAAAAATATACTGCCCCAACGTTGCAACCATAATGGTCTTCTTCAGTGGATTGGCTGGATACACTTCGATCACATGCAGCCAGTCTGACCATGGTAGTCGCAACGTTAGGCCAACAAATTTGTACCCATCTTCGTTTGTCCTTCCCCACCTAATACGCTCTCATTTGTCTTAAATAATTTATATATATATATATATATATATATATATATATATATATATATATATATATATATATATATTTGTGTATATATAAATGTTTATATATATATGTAAGTATATATATATACATATATAAATGTATATGTATATAGTATACACACATATATATATATACATATATCAACTACAATTCACTTTAACTCTAAGCCATCAACATCGAGACACTCGAGGACGCATACATGCATTTTTTAAACGTGGTGCAGCCAAAGACTCGAGCCTCTGCTAGCATGTGACAGGTGATAGGGACTCAAACGATTGCGCCATCAGGACATATAAGTGAGGCTGGGAGGGTAAGAGTGAGAGTGAGAGAGACTGGAAATGAGCCTGGGAGAGTAGGAGTGAGAAAAGAAAAGAGAGAACTGAGAGTTTCTTTGAAGTGATCTTGGCAGTTAAGATCTAGGTGGCGATGTTCCATGCAGGACAAAAAAAGTAGAAAACAAATAAATAAATAAACAAACAAAATAGATGAATAAAAATAAAAGGTAAACAAATAAAAGGAAAACAACAAACAAAATAATGAAGATATATTGCAGGTTGATACGGGAGAGATTTTATGTTCCTGTCGTTAAATTCAGAAGCAAGGACGGGATTCTTGTGTGTGATTGTCCGCTAAGGTATCGTCGATAGGACGACTCTGAATGACTTCCTTGTGGCTAAATATGAACAATTTTATTCATCTGAATCGAGTAGAATAGTTTGAAGGCAACAGGAGCAAAACTCACAAACAGCGTCTTCCGCTCGAAGGGGGAAATGTGCGTTCGAGTGGACTCCGAGATCATGAAACTTGAATATTTGAATGCGCACGTGAGATCGTAGCAAAAAGTAAAGAAAAGAACAGAAGAAGAAAAAAGAAAAACAAGAAGAAAAAAGAGAAGAAAAAATAAAATAAACAAATAGAGAAATAACAGTGGCCTGCGCTGTTTTCATGGTCTAACATATAATATCTGATTTTAGGCCAGTTTTTTGCACTGAATCCAAAAATTATGCTCATTTTGCTCAATCAGATCAAGTTAGTGAAATATTAGTACATTAAAAATATCCTAAATTCCGATCTATTTGTAGGTGAATGAAACACAATATTGATATTAGACTGATTTATTCACAGAAGGCTTGCAAAATATTTTGAATAGATAGCAAGACGAGTATAATAAACTAGGGAAGCTACTCATGGATGAATGGTCTCTTCAGGGATTTCCGTTTGTGCTGAGCAGACTCCACATCCCTCGTCAGTGTAGGGGTGATGACATTTGGAAGCATGCTGATGTAACACGCGCGTAACCGCCCCTAGAGCACGGAGTGGCAAGATCGAGATGTAATCGACCTGGATATAAAAATTTTGGCAACGTCTTCGCCCTGCGAGGCGAATTATACACGCCCTGTCTGCGCCCACGCCGATAGACTTCCTTTAGCCTTCCCTACGCCCTACGTGCGTTTCTAACTGTCGCCCCCTTTTTCAACATGGCGCAGTGAGTAGGATCTTCTCGCAACAGTGACACAAATACGACGATATGTTATTCGGTGGCGCTAGCGTGAACAAGGAGTGACAGTGGTACAATATGTGATGATGTGTGCAACTCCAAGCCATACGGCTACAGCGTGTACAAACCCATGTTACGCGGCTTTAGTGAAGCACTTTCGTAGACATGGCGGTGATTTAGTGGTGCTGACAAGAGGGCCTTTTATCTCACTCGCTGCGACCTTGACTTATTTACGGAGCGAAGCTGACTTCACCTAACCTACCCAGCTGGGGGAGATGGAACAAAGGAGCGACTCACCGTCCTCGGAGGCGAGCTACGTCAAAGTGCCCATCCACCCTATGCTCACACTAAATGTGACGTCTCCCGTTTTCGCGGGATGGTGGCGATAGGACTGGTTACCTTGTAGCAATGATGCAAGATCAACGAAGAGAGGACCATGACAGAAACGATGGAATAGTGGAGGCCCTCCAATCCCTCAAGGACCACGACAGAAACGACAAGATTGCGGAGGCACTACGATCCCTCAAGACCCTTGTCACCCGGTAAGCATTCCCTACACCGGACCCCTGGTTGACCCCGCCCCCCGTCCCTTCCTCCGCCTTCCATACCGGTCCCACCTGCCGCTGGAGTGCCACTCGCTCCTTCGCTATAGCGTATCTCGCCGGCTCCCCTGCCGCCTGGTAACCTTTTGGTCCCACCTCCACTGCCACTGCGGGCTGATGGACACTTCCGGTCGTTCCATTTGTGGCGCCGTGGCTGGGCCGATTATACCGTCATGGCCGGTTTTATTAGGATGCCGCGCGATATACAGCTAATACAGTTCCGGTCGTGCTTATCTGTCGATGTCCGGGAATACGACATCCCCTACCACACCTCACTCTCGGCTGACGAGGTGCTCGACTGGCTGCAAGCCCACTTCTGGGACGCGAGCGTCGAGGCCCTCCGCCGCTGCGACCTGCTACGATGCAGACAGGCGTCCCACCCCTCACCCACACCGTTCGCGGCTATTCGCAGTGTCACCCCCTCCACGAGGTTCTTTACGACAACGGACACCCTTCACTGTTATTGGCAGTTCGACCTCGCCGAGGAGGACCAGTACCTCACCACGTTCATCACATTTTACAGGTGGTACAAGCACTGCCGGGAATCGATGGGGTTTGCGGCCCCCCGGTGACTCCTACTGCCTCCATGGGTTTTCTGTATACTGAGAATCTCCTTCATCCCTCCTGTGCAGGCAACATGTTCAATGTTGGTTTCCTCCTGCATTGTTACAATAACGTCGTCCTTTTATCTTAACCACGTGGTGCCTTTGGCCATGATCCTTATGTGTTTATATACCTCCAACGCTCATAGGTTTCTTCCTCAGAGCTTTTGGTATTTGCAGTGAGACCTTCTTGAAAGATGAGTTAAAACGCATAACCAATACCTTTAAGAAATTGAAATATCTGGGGGAACGAATATATATATATATATGTATATGTATATATATATATATATATATATATATATATATGAATGTATATATCTTTTTTATCTTGCTAATATCTGGGAATCATGCATAGTCCAGGGAGATTCTTGTGAACTGCTTGAGGGTTGTCATGTTTCTGTTATCCGAAGTCAGTGCATGCGATGGATATAAGTAGGTTTATTTTCTCGTCGAGTTATTTTTTTTATTTTTTTTTTTTGTCCTGTCAGGTTGTTGATAGTCAAACGTGAGGCCTAGAATTTTAGGATTGTTTTTCAGCGGAAAAGTTGGGGCATTTTTTCATGGCTTTACGGCGTGAGCAACGTCATTGCTGATGAGGTGAGGATTCCATTCTGCTACTTTTTAGCCATTGCTATAGAATATTGATGCAAGATTGTTTGTCCTCTGCTGCTATTTTGTATTTACTGTATTGGGTTATTGTAAGGTCATCTGCTTGTGAGAAAACATTGGAGTTTAATTTTGTTTCTGGAATTGGGAGAACACTCATGAAGAGAATGAAAATAAAAATGAAAGTATCGCATCCTGAGAGAGTCCTGCAGTGCATCCTTTCATCTTTTCACCCCACTGCAGCACCATCATCGACTAACACTCCGATATCATCTTGGGCAAGTAGATATTTTTCCGTTCTCAGTGGAACTCAGGGGCAAAACGGTCTCCACATATTTTCATTCCATACATGAACGTGTCCAAAGCCCTCTCTGATTGACATACCGACCCTATACACGAAGCCAAGCTACGTTTCTTCCAACCATCTACCCTCGTTCTACTACCAACTCTTCAGAAATTTCGCTTCCTATTCAAAACACCATGACAACACAAAATCTTATCACAGTCATTGAAGATGAGCCAACATTACCACGCTTAAACGGCAGGAACATTCCTGTACACAATATCCTCACTGAAGTTCACTCAGAAATACTACGTAGGAATGCCACAGATGACAGACACGCTGAATATCGAAGAAGACGATAACATCGAAAGGAGATGATAACATAGACTGAATTCAACAATGAAATTATTTTGCACATTTGTAAATACTTTCAAACGAAGAAATGCAACACTGCTGCTTATCACCCTAGTTCAAATGGCTTAGTTGAACGCCAGAATAGAAAGATTTTTAATGTTCTGAGACGTTTTGCTTCTGATCTTCACCCTTCGTGGGGTGAACATGTCCCCATGATTCAAGCTTTCATAAATAGCTCTATTAATAGGTCAATATCGGAATCTCCTCATTTTGTTCTCTTTGGCTCGGGCAAAAGGCTCCCATATGATCTTTCAGAATTACCTCCCATTTATAACTTCAACGATTACGTCAAGGTCAAAGTAGCAGATTTCAATCATCTTTTCACAAGAATACACAATACTCTTCATCTAAGGACGAAATAGTCCGTTTGCATAACAAATAAGCCAGAGCTTGTACCTTTGAAAATGGAGACATTATTTACACCCTTAACCACACTGTCACCTCGAAGCTCTCCCCCAAATTCTCTGGACACTACCATATCATTGAACATGAGTCAATAAACAAAGATAAAGCACTCAGTTTGCACGATCTTACGGAGACCGTCTTGCACAAAGATCATATAAAAAGTTTCCCATGGCCTCGACATAGAGACCGTCCCTTCACATGCCCACATTACCCCTGAAATAGAGGACCATCACCAATTCTCTCAACCAAAACCTCCAGTTCCCCATCCCCACTATAATCTTTGAAATTGAGCAACAACGTCATTGGTGTATATTCTTGTCTAGGTGAATGGAAATAATATCTACTTCCGCATGCTCATACATTTAAGTCTATTTCCTTTTATTCATCAATGTTTCCCGGTATCACCCTTGTTACGCCATTTTGTGTATGTATCTTCATGTCAAAGTCCTACAAAAGGCCTTGTTTTCTTTTGTTTCCTATCCTTCATAGTACCAATCGCACTGGGGACAGTGAGGGTAGCGGACGGAAGGATGTTATCATTTCCTTTCGCTTTTATCTTCTTCGATATGCTACCAGGGTGAACTCGAACGTCTTCAACCAACTCTCCAGAGACTGTCCGAGTGACCCAATACACCAACTTTTGCAGTCGACGTCCAAGCAAACAATAGGCTCAGCACATCTCGGGTCAAGCCACTTGAAGCCCTCTACTTGAACAAAGAAGCCGACAGGGTGGCGAGACACCTGCCCCGGAAAAAAGGAGACCGGCCTTCGACAAACAATAGAATCAACGCCTAATCCGGCGACTCTCGCGATCGCTCAAGTCGAAGCGTCGAAACCTTATATATATATATATATATATATATATATATATATATATATATATATACACACATATGTATATACCAAGTTTTGGCAACATTGTAAATATGTATATATAAAATGTTTATGGCAATCTTCCGAGTTTTGAACGGAGCTTACTTTGCATTTGTAGGCCAGAGAGCTGTCTGGTACATTAAAGACAACAGCAATCCCTGACTTTACTTTGCCACTTAAATATAGAAATTAAACTTACACTTTACAAATATCGTCTCATGGATCAGTAAAACACCTTATTATAAATTTGAAATTATCTTTAACTCCCTTTGACCTGGATTTTGCAAAAATAACGTAATAGAAAAAAACGGACTAAAAGGGGGAATAGAATAAAACCGTGTGTTGGTCACGAGCTACCACGTGTTCTAATATATATATTTAGATTTGTGATTGGGACGGTGGCAGCGAATCACAATAAGCATCTTGTGATTACTAATAGAAAAAAAATCCGAATTAATGTGGTGCTTGGGGTTGGACACGATTTTATGAAGGCGTACTATAAATCTTGCCCATTCATTCATTAATAATCAAACGTAGTTGCCTAATTTTGATCAGTACACGTAGGACACTACATATTTGGTGGCAGCCGTGGGATTTCCGTCATTAGCTGACCTGAAGCCCACCTGCCCGTGTGTTAATGGAGACGTGGAAAGTATCACTAATAGGACACAGTCAAATACCAATAGGCTTAATAGTGCATTATCATGGAGACACAACTTGTGCATCCTGTGGATTGGAAGTAATGACATGAGAGACGGAATAGATCCTGGGCAATTAGAAAATAAATGATAGAAATAGCTGATGAGATTGAAGGGGAATGTGGCCCGTCTGTATGCATAGTTTTGGTAGAACCACGTACCTACTCGTAGGATGGACCCATTAGTGTGGAATGTTTTAAGAAAGTACGAGGAGCAGTGAAGAAAAAGAATAAGAAAGCGAGAGGGTTTCAGGCAATTCAGTTCAACACCAAAGAATTTGTAGAAACTTTACCAGAAGATGGAGCACATTGGACAGAGACAGGGAAGGCGATGGTGAGACATACGTTAATTACGGTTATTGAGTGACGCAAAGAATCCGAAGACACATAATTAGAGGAAATTAATCAATAATGAAAGGTAGAACTGAATGGGAAATTAAACAGGAAGGAGAAAGGGGCAGTTGGTACACGCGAACAGAAGGTAGTTGAGAAATAGGAGAGACACCAACTGCATTGAAAAACCTATTACAAGCCAAGGACTACTATTAAAATTGGTATTTCAAAGCATAACAGTGCCTTAGAAATAATTTCTTATTTCACTATAAAAGTTTATATTAACTTATACTGCATTGAATAAGTCAATAGTTGATATATTGGTCCTATATACAATGTTAGGTTTGTAGTTTTGATATATTTGTCCAATATAAAATGTAAGGTTACAAAGAAAGCAATGGCCTCCGCTAGCGGAGCTAGGAATGTGGGTGTGCACGTCCTGTTTAATACTAGTCCTTGTTACACGCATACACACCGAATCCTCAACACACACCCATGACTCCAACGAGGGGGAATAGACGAAGGGGACTCTCGAAACTAAGAGACATTCCCTTAGTGACACTGGAACAATTACGAGGACTTGAAGCCACAATTAGGTTACAGTCTTACATTGAGGTAGTGGAACAGTGTAGTGAAGGTGACCAACAGAGGGTTAGAATCAC
>NC_134785.1:57994407-58001907 GCF_046742065.1 Oratosquilla oratoria | reverse complement strand
ACACCCTCCACTGTTATTGGCAGTTCGACCTCGCCGAGGAGGACCAGTACCTCACCACGTTCATCACATTTTACAGGTGGTACAAGCACTGCCGGGAATCGATGGGATTTGCGGCCCCCGGTGACGCCTACTACCTCCGTGGGTTTTCTGTATACTGAGAATCTCCTTCATCCCTCCTGTGCAGGCAACATGTTCAATGTTGGTATCCTCCTGCATTGTTACAATAACGTCGTCCTTATATCTTAACGACGTATTGCCTTTGCCCATGATCCATATATGTTTATATACCTCCAACGCTCATAGGTTTCTTCCTCAGAGCTTTTCGTATTTGCAGTGAGACCTTCTTGAAAGATGAGTTAAGACACATAAGCAATATCTTTAAGAAATTAAAATATCCGGGTGAACGATTATATATATATATATATATATATATATATATATATATATATATATATATATATATATATGCACGAGATGCAGGGATGACCCGTCATCCAGGAGGTGACAAGATAAGAGGAAGGGAATAGGGTGGAGGGGAGTGGAGTATGTAGGGGATGGAATAGATGGGAGTTGATTTTATGCCTTTGTTTTTTTGCCACCTCCCTTATAAGGGGGAAAAGCCTTTGACATATGTATTATTATTTTTTCTTTATTTATCTTATTTGTCCATTTATTTGTTTATTGTGGGGCGGGAAGTATTATATATATGTATATATATTTATATACACACATATATATATATATATATATATATATATATATATATATGTTGAAAGTGAAAGAAGTTGATGAGGAGATATGGGAGAATTTACGCCTTATATATATATATATATATATATATATATATATATATATATATATATATATATATATATATATATATCTGCTTGTGAGAGAACATTGGTGTTTAATTTTGTTTCTGAAATTGGGAAAACACTCATGAAGAGAATGAAAATAAAGATGAAAGTATCGCACCCTGAAAGAGTCCAGCAGTGCATCCTTCCATCTTTTCTCCCCACTGCAGCACCATCATCGACTAACACTCCGATATCATCATGGGTAAGTAGATATTTTTCCGTTCTCAATGGAACTTAGGAGCAAAACGGTCTCCACATCTTTTCATCCCATACATGAACGTGTCCAAAGCACTCTCTGATTGACATACCGACCTCACACACGAAGCCAAGCTACGTTTCCACCAACCATGTCCCCTCCTTCTACTACCAACTCTTCAGAAAATTCGCCTCCTATTCAAAACACCATGACAACACAAAATCTTATCACAGTCATTAAAGATGAGCCAACATTACCACTCTTCAACGGCAGGAGCATTCCTGTACATAATTTCCTCTCTGAAGTTCACTCAGAAATACTACGTAGGAATGCCACAGACAACAGACACGCTGAATATCGAAGAAGGCGATAACATTGAAAGGAGATGATAACATGGACTGAATTAAACAATTAAATTCTTTCGCACATTTGTAAATACTTTCAAACGAAGAAATGCAACACTGCTGCTTATCACCCTAGTTCAAATGGTTTAGTTGAACGCTAGAATAGAAAGATTTTTAATGTTCTGAGACATTTTGCTTCTGATCTTCACTCTTCGTGGGGTGAACATGTCCCCATGATTCAAGCTTTCATAAATAGTTCTATTAATAGGTCAATATCGGAATCTCCTCATTTTGTTCTCTTTGGCTCGGGCAAAAGGCTCCCATATGATCTTTCAGAATTACCTCCCATTTATAACTTCAACGATTACGTCAAGGTCAAAGTAGCTTATTTCAACCATCTTTTCACAAGAATACACAATACTCTTCATCTAAGGACGAAATGGTCCGTTTGCATAACAAATAAGCCAGAGCTTGTACCTTTGAAAATGGAGACATTATTTACACCCTTAACCACACCGCCACCTTGAAGCTCTCCCCCAAATTCTCTGGACACTATCATATCATTGAAGATGAGTCAATAAACAAAGATAAAGCACTCAGTTTGCACGATCTTACAGAGACTGTCATGCACAAAGTCCATATCCAAAGAGTTCCCCATGGCCTCGACATAGAGACCGTCCTTTCACAGACCCACATTACCCCTGAAATAGAGGACCATCACCACACCTCTCAACCAAAACCTCCAGTTCCCCATCCACACTATAATCTTTGAAATTGAGCAACAATTTCATTGGTGTATATTCTTGCCAAGGAGAATGGAAATAATATCTACTTCCGCATGCTCATACATTTAAGTCTATTTCCTTTTATTCATCAATGTTTCCCGGTATACACCATTGTGTATGTATCTTCATGTCAAGGTCCTGCAAAAGAGCTTGTTTTCTTTTGTTTTCTATCCTTCATAGTACCAATCGCACTGGGGACAGTGAGGGTAGCGGACCGAACCATGTTATCATTTCCTTTCGCTTTTATCTTCTTCGATATGCTACCAGGGTGAACTCGAACGTCTTCAACCAACTCTCCAGGGACTGTCCGAGTGACCCAATTCACCAACTTTTGCAGTCGACGCCCAAGCGAACAATAGGCTCAGCGCATCTCGGGTCAAGCCACCTGAATCCCTCTACTTGAACAAAGAAGCCGACAGGGTGTCGAGATACCTGCCATGGACAAAAGGCTACCGTCCTTCGACATACAATAGAATCAACGCCTAATCCGGCGCCTCTCGCGATCGCTCAAGTCAAAGCGACGAAACCTTATATAAATATAAATATATATAAAATATATATATATATATATATATATATATATATATATATATATATATATATATATAATATATATATATATATGCATGAATACCTACCAGGAAAAATAAACTAACGAAGCAGAGCGCTTTCGCATAATTACATCATCAGTGCTATTGGCACTGAAGATGTTATTATACAAAAGTGCTCTGCTTCGTTAGTTTACTTTTCCTAGTGGTTACTTACGCATTTGTGAACACACACTCCTAGTGTTTCTATTGCATATATATATATATATATGTATATATACATATATATACATATATATATACTTATATATATATATACATATATATATATATATATATTTATACCAAGTTTTGGCAACATTGTAAATATGTATATATAAAATGTTTCTGGCAACCCTCCGAGTTTTGAACGGAGCTTACCTTGTATTTGTAGGCCAGAGAGCTGTCTGGCACATTAAAGACAACAACCCCAGACTTTACTTTGCCACTTAAATATAGAAATTAAACTTACACTTTACAAATATCGTTTCATGGATCAGTAAAACACCTTATTATAAATTTGAAATTATCTATAACTCCCTTTGACCTGAATTTTGCAAAAATAACGTAATACAAAAAAAAGCCGGACTAAAAGGGCGGGAATAGAATAAGACCGAGTGTTTGTCACCAGGTACGGACAGTTGCTAACTGTATAATGGCTCACCGGATAGTTGCTCACCGGATAATTGCTCACCGGACAATCGCTCACCGGAGAAGTGACAAATAGGACACTTGCTCACCAAAAATTTTTTTTTACTTTTCTTGAACTTGATAACAAACAATATACAGGATTTTTAGTTATATTTAGGTTTATTACAGCAATAATACACAAACAATATTCACTTCATTCTTTTTACTCCAATTCCAGACTTTGTCCAGATTTCCCTGAAAAGATTTACAGTCTTCTTCGTTACTCACCCTCTTCAATAGTTTTGCAATATCTGTAAAAAAGCTTCTTTGGCTTAGTTTGAATGCTTTGAGCATTCAGCGTATGCGCAGGATATTCAAATTATCTTGTTGTTGTGCAAGTGTATGCCCGATTCTTCAAAAGCAAATAAATATTCACCGATTCAAACGCAAATTTGGTTATCAACCTTGGCAAATTAGTTTTCCGAGTGAAAATATTAAGGTAAGACATCAATAATATACTATTGTAATGTAAGACAACTCTTTTTTAACCTATTTTCTCCCGTATATGAGCAGCTCAAGATCGTTGGGTAATATACACTTGGTCAAGAAATGACCCAAAAATCTTCACATGCCAAGTTGCATGTGCGCTGAATGGCCTACCGGCTCCGGCGTTTGGCCTTCAAGCCAAAAAATCCATAAATCAATCAATCAACCAAGTTGCATGTCAATTGGGCCAGTGGTTTGGATTTTATTGATTATTTTTAAATTGAAAACAGTTGCCATGGCAACATTATAGGTTGTTAATTTAGAAATAATCAATAAAATCCAAACCGCTGGCCCAATTGACATGCAACTTGGCATGTGAAGGTTTTATGGGTCAACAAATCACCTGAGCATGTCATTAACATTGCAGGACCTTCTTCTTATAACATTCTTACTAACACCTATCATGTTGCCATGGCAACTGTTGTCAATTTAGAAATAATCAATAAAATCCAAACCACTGGCCCAATTGACATGCAACTAGGCATGTGAAGGTTTCTGGGTCAACAAATCACCAAGTGTATAATACCTAACGATCTTGAGCTGCTCATAAACGGGAGAAAATAGGTTTAAAAAAATTCTTACATTAAAATAATATTTTATTGATGCCTTACCTTGATATTTTTACTCGGAAAACTAATATGCCGAGGTTGATAACCAAATTTGCGTTTGAATCAGTGAATATTTGTTTGCTTTTGAAGAATCGGGCTTTATGAAAATCTTCACATGCCAAGTTGCATGTCAATTGGACCGGTAAAAGATCATTACTATATATTGATGGGAGAAATTTGTATTGAATTTTATAATTATTAAAAACTAAAATATGAAAGTTTGGATATTGTTTGTGTATTATTGCTGTAATAAACCTAAATATAACTAAAAAATCCTGTATATTGTTTGTTATCAAGTTCAAGAAAAGTAAAAAAAAATCTTTGGTGAGCAAGTGTCCTATTTGTCACTTCTCCGGTGAGCGATTGTCCGGTGAGCAATTATCCGGTGAGCAACTATCCGGTGAGCAATTATCCGGTGAGCAACTGTCCTACACCCGTTGGTCACGAGCTACCACGTGTTCTAATATATATATATTTAGATTTGTGATTGGGGCGGTGGCAGCGAATTACAATAACGATCTTTTGATTACTAATAAAAAAAAAATCCGAATTAACGTGTTGGACACGATTTTATGAAGGTGTACTATACATCTCGTCCATTCATTCATTAATAATCAAACGTAGTTGCCTAATTTTGATCAGTGCACGTAGGACACTACATATTTGGCGGCAACGGTGGGATTTACGTCATTAGCTGACCTGAAGCCCACCTGCCCGTGTGTTAATGGAGACGTGGAAAGTATCACTAATAGGACACAGTCAAATACCAATAGGCTTAATAGTGCATTATCATGGAGACACAACTTGTGCATCCTGTGGATTGGAAGTAATGACATGAGAGACGGAATAGATCCTGGGCAATTAGAAAATAAATTATAGAAATAGCAGATGAGATTGAAGGGGAATGTGGCGCGTCAGTATGCATAGTTTTGGTAGAACCACGTACCTACTCGTGGGATGGACCCATTAGTGTGGAATGTTTTAAGAAAGTACGAGGAGCAGTGAAGAAAAAGAATAACAAAGCGAGAGGGTTTCAGGTAATTCAATTCAACACAACAGATTTTGTAGAAACTTTACCAGAAGATGGAGCACATTGGACAGAGACAGGCAAGGCGATGGTGAGACACGTTAATTACGGTTATTGAGTGACGCAAAGAATCCGAAGACACATAATTAGAGGAAATTAATCAATAATGAAAGGTAGAACTGAATGGGAAATTAAACAGGAAGAAGGAGAAGGGGCAGGTGGTACACGCGAACAGAAGGTAGTTCGGGAAATTGGAGAGACATCAACTGCATTGAAAAACCTATTACAAGCCAAGGACTACTATTAAAATTGGCATTTCAAAGCATAACAGTGCTTTAGAAATAATTTCTTATTTCACTATAAAAGTTTATATTAACTTATACTGCATTGAATTAGTCAATATTTGATATATTTGTCCTATATACAATGTTAGGTTTCTAGTTTTGCTATATTTGTCCAATATAAAATGTAAGGTTACAAAGAAAGCAATGGCCTCCGCTAGCGGAGCGAGGAATCTGGGTGTGCACGTCCTGTTTAATAGTAGTCCTTGTTAGAAGCATACACCGAATCCTCAACACACACCCATGACTCCAAGAAGGGGGGATAGACGAAGGGGACTCTCGAAACTAACAGACATTCCCATAGTGACATTGGAACAATTACGAGGACTTGAAGCCACAATGAGGTTACAGTCTTTCGTTGAGTTAGCGGAACAGTGTAGTGAGGGTGACCAACAGGGGATTAGAATCACGAACGAAGAGTAGAGTTAGTCCTGAATTAGCCATACTTACACACAAAGAAAGCCATCCACTCAGGGAGATAGTTTCAAACTATGTTACAGACAGAATTTAACATTAAAATAAACCTTGATCGAGCTGGCAGGAATTAGAGAACATGAGGTATGACTGAATCGAATCACCGCAAACATTCACAGAGATGGCTTATCAAGGTGTTTGGATAAGGTGCTTGAGCTTAGACTTTTTTTTTCTTTTTTTTCTTTATGGTCTGTTCTGCATCTTTACTGATGAAAGAAAGGGGTGGCTTCAGGGTCTCGTTTGATTTTTTTAATTTTCTTAATTAATAATTTTTTCTGTTGTTGTGGATTTGAAACTTGTGTTGGAGAAATGTTTGTAGATGATGACCCCCGTTATTGTTTTGGTATTTTTTCTTTGCGTTGCACGAACTACTCTACATGTGTAAGTGTCGGAGTGGAGATTAATTTCGTTGTTTTTTTTTTGTTTTGTTTTTTACAGCTCTCCACATTTTGCCATTATCGGATTTTCCTTTTATTTTGTTAGTATTACCCCAGTTTTCTTTTTATTTGCTGTTTATTATACTTATGGTGTTTTTATTTAATTTTTGTGTTTTTTTTTTTACCTATTAGGCTTTTTCCTTTTTAACCTATTAAATAAATAGATAAAAAAAAATCGAAGACGTTGACTGACTGCATTCTCGGCGTGAGCACCTGGAACGCACATAGACAAATTCCCTCTCTCACTCCCACCGCAACCCTCCCTCCCGACACAAGGCACAGACGAAGTGCGGAACAAAATAATAAACAAATAAACAAACAAAATAGATAAATAAAACAAAT
This sequence comes from Oratosquilla oratoria, assembly GCF_046742065.1. NCBI lineage: Eukaryota > Metazoa > Arthropoda > Malacostraca > Stomatopoda > Squillidae > Oratosquilla > Oratosquilla oratoria. The sequence goes on along the minus strand of NC_134785.1, from coordinate 57,994,733 downwards.
AAAATGAACAAAATAAATAAAATAGATAAGATAAATAAAATAAATAAAATAAATAAAATAAATGAAATAAATAAAATACATATAATAAAATAAATTAATAATAAATAAATAAATAAATAAATAAATAAATAAATAAAGCCTGATGGGAGTTCAGCCTGATCGACACGGGGCCAGTTTAGTCGCCGCTAGAGTTATCTGCAAGCTAACTTACCCGGTAAGTGTTGACACTTGGATAGATTGGAGGCAAGTTGACTAACTCTCCGTTCACACTGGGCAAGTAGAGGGGTAGCTTATGAGTCGCTAGCATTAACGGCTACTAAACTAGC
>NC_134785.1:57984407-57989407 GCF_046742065.1 Oratosquilla oratoria | reverse complement strand
GCGATAGGACTGGTTACCTTGTAGCAATGATGTAAGATCAACGAGGAGAGGACCATGACAGAAACGATGAAATAGTGGAGGCCCTCCAATCCCTCAAGGACCACGACAGAAACGACAAGATTGCGGAGGCACTACGATCCCTTTAGACCCTTGTCACCCGGTAAGCATTCCCTACACCGGACCCCTGGTTGACCCCGCCCCCCATCCCTTCCTCCGCCTTCCATACCGGTCCCACCTGCCGCTGGAGTGCCACTCGCTCCTTCGCTATAGCGTATCTCGCCGGCTCCCCTGCCGCATGGTAACCTTTTGGTCCCACCTCCACTGCCACTGCGGGCTGATGGACACTTACGGTCGTTCCAGTTGTGGCGCCGTGGCTGGGCCGATTATACCGTCATGACCGGTGTTATTAGGATGCCACGCGATATACAGCTGATACAGCTCCGGTAGTGCTTATCTGTCGATGTCCAGGGAATACCCCCTACCACACCTCACTCACGGCTGACGAGGTGCTCGACTGGCTGCAAGCCCACTTCTGGGTCGCGAGCGTCGAGGCCCTCTGCCGCCGCGACCTGCTACGATGCAGACAGGCGTCCCACCCCTCACCCACATCGGCCGCGGCTGTTCGCAGCGTCACCCCCTCCACTAGGTTCTTTACGACAACGGACACCCTTCACTGTTATTGGCAGTTCGACCTTGCCGAGGAGGACCAGTACCTCACCACGTTCATCACATTTTACAGGTGGTACAAGCACTGCCGGGAATCGATGGGGTTTGCGGCCCCCTGTGACGCCTACTGCCTCCGTGGGTTTTCTGTATACTGAGAATCTCCTTCATCCCTCCTGTGCAGGCAACATGTTCAATGTTGGTATCCTCCTGCATTGTTACAATAACGTCGTCCTTATATCTTAACCACATATTGCCTTTGCCCATGATCCTTATGTGTTTATATACCTCCAACGCTTATAGGTTTCTTCCTCAGAGCTTTTCGTATTTGCAGTGAGACCTTCTTGAAAGATGAGTTAAGACACATAACCAATACCTTTAAAAAATTGAAATATCCGAGGGAACGGTTATATATACATATATATATATATATATATATATATATATATATATATATGTATATATATATATATATATATATATGTATGTCTATATATACATATATATATGTATATATATATATATATATATTTTTTTTTTTTTTTTTTTTTTTTTTTTTTCATCTTGCTAATATCTGGGAATCATGCATAGTCCAGGGAGATTCTTGTGAACTGCTTGAGGGTTGTCATGTTTCTGTTATCCGAAGTCAGTGCATGCGATGGTTTTAAATAGGTTTATTTTCTCGTCGGGGTTTTTTTTTTTTTCTTCTTCTTTTTTTTCCCTGTCAGGTTGTTGATAGTCAAATGTGAGGACTAGAGTTTTAGGATTCTTTTTCAACGGAAAAGTTGGGGCATTTTTTCACGGCTTTCCGGTGTAAGCAACGTCATTGCTGATGGGGTGAGGATTCCATTCTGTTACTTTTTAGCCATTGCTATAGAGTATTGATGCAAGATTGTTTGTCCTCTGCTGCTATTTTGTATTTACTGTATGGGGTTATTGTAAGGTCATCTGCTTGTGAGAGAACATTGGTGTTTAATTTTGTTTCTGGAATTGGGAGAACATTCACGAGGAGAATGAAAATAAAGATGAAAGTATCGCACCCTGATAGACTCCAGCAGTGTATCCTTCCATCTTTTCACCCCACTGCAGACCCATCATCGACTAACACTCCGATATCATCTTGGGTAAGTAGATATTTTTTCCGTTCTCAATGGAACTTAGGAGCAAAACGGCCCCCACATATTTTTATTTCATACATGAACATGTCCAAAGCACTCTCTGATTGACATACCGACCCCATACACGAAGCCAAGCTACGTTTCCACCAAACATGTACCCTCCTTCTACTACCATCTCTTCAGAAAATTCCCCTCCTATTCAAAACACCATGACAGCACAAAATCTTATCATAGTCATTAAAGATGAGCCAGCATTACCACTCTTCAACGGCAGGAGCATTCCTGTACATAATTTCCTCTCTGAAGTTCACTCAGAAGTACTACGTAGGAATGCAAAAGACGACAGACACGCTGAATATCGAAGAAGACGATAACATCGAAAGGAGATGATGACATGGGCTGAATTCAATAATGAAATTATTTCGCACATTTGTAAATACTTTCAAACGAAGAAATGCAAAAGTGCTGCTTATCACCCTAGTTCAAATGGCTTAGTTGAACGCCAGAATAGAAACATTTCTAATGTTCTGAGACATTTTGCTTCTGATCTTCACCCTTCGTGGGGTGAACATGTCCCCATGATTCAAGCTTTCATAAATAGCTCTATTAATAGGTCAATATCGGAATCTCCTCATTTTGTTTTCTTTGGCTCGGACACAAGGCTCCCATATGATCTTCTTTCAGAATTACCTCCCATTTATAACTTCAACGATTATGTCAAGGTCAAAGTAGCTTATTTCAACCATCTTTTCTCAAGAATACACAATACTCTTCATCTAGGGACGAAATGGTCCGTTTCCATAGCAAATAAACCAGACCTTATACCTTTGAAAATGGAGACCTTATTTACACCCTTAACCATACCGCCACCTCGAAGCTCTCCCCCAAATTCTCTGGACACTATCATATCATTGAACATGAGTTAATGAACAAAGATAAAGCACTCAGTTTGCACGATCTTACGGAGACCGTCTTGCACAAAGATCATATCAAAAGAGTTTCCCATGGCCTCGACATAGAGACCGTCCCTTCACATGCCCACATTACCCCTGAAATAGAGGACCATCACCAATTCTCTCAACCAAAGCCTCCGGTTCCCCATCCCCACTATAATCTTTGAAATTGAGCAACAACGTCATTGGTGTATATTCTTGTCTAGGTGAATGGAAATAATATCTACTTCCGCATGCTCATACATTTAAGTCTATTTCCTTTTATTCATCAATGTTTCCCGATATCACCATTATTACGCCGTTTTGTGTATGTATCTTCATGTCAAGGTCCTGCAAAAGGCCTTGTTTTCTTTTGTTTTCTATCCTTCATAGTACCAATCGCACTGGGGACAGTGAGGGTAGCGGATCGAACCATGTTATCATTTCCTTTCGCTTTTATCTTCTTCGATATGCTACCAGGGTGAACTCGAACGTCTTCAACCAACTCTCCAGTGACTGTCCGAGTGACCCAATTCACCAACTTTTGCAGTCGACACCCAAGGGAACAATAGGCTCAGCGCATCTCGGGTCAAGCCACCTGAAGCCCTCTACTTGAACAAAGAAGCCGACAGGGTGTCGAGATACCTGGCCTGGACAAAAAGAAACCGGTCTTCGACATACAATAGAATCAATGCCTAATCCGACGCCTCTCGCGATCGCTCAAGTCGAAGCGTCGAAACCTTATATATATATATATATATATATATATATATATATATGTGTGTATATATATATATATATATATATTTTGCAGTAATTCACAAGGCACACGTGAAAATAATATGCAGAAAAAACCACTGGGAAATAAGAAGCTTAGTCCGAACGTTTTCGTCTATTTAAGACATTATCAAGGAATACACAGTTACAGAGACAAAGGTGGATATATATACATAAAGTAAAAGACAAGCTAGGAACATGGGAAGTACACACAAGATGCTTCACAATCAGGTAGAGCCGATGTTTACATATACGGACGTTTGGACAATTTTATCAATAACAAAATCATCAAGGTAAATAATCCTAAACTTAAATTGATATTATTGTCAAAGGTTTGTTTAATATGACTGGATTCGATGATGTTTCTTTCTAATAAAGAAACATTATCGAATCCAGTCATATTAAACAAACCTTTGACAATAATATCAATTTAAGTTTAGGATTATTTAAACTTGATGATTTTGTTATTGATAAAATTGTAAGAACTTCTCCAAGTGCTACTAAGCGGGGGTGACGTAACGTCATGGACCAAACGTCCGTATATGTAAACATCGGCTCTACCTGATTGTGAAGCATCTTGTGTGTACTTCCCATGTTCCTAGCTTGTCTTTTACTTTATGTATATATATCCACCTTTGTCTCTGTAACTGTGTATTCCTTGATAATGTCTTAAATAGACGAAAACGTTCGGACTAAGCTTCTTATTTCCCAGTGGTTTTTTCTGCATATATATATAGACATATATATACATATATATGTATGTATATATATATATATATATATATATATATATATATATATATATATATATATATATATATATATACCAATTTTTAGCAACATTGTAAATATGTATATATAAAATGTTTATGGTAACCCTCCGAGTTTTGAACAGAACTTACTTTGTATTTGTAGTGCAGAGAGCTGTCTGGTACATTAAAGACAGTAGTAATCCCAGACATTACTTTGCCACTTCTATATAGAAATTAAACTTACACTTTACAAATATCGTCTCATGGATCAGTAAAACACCTCATTATAAATTTGAAATTATCTATAACTCCCTTTGACCTGAATTTTGCAAAAATAACGTAATACAAAAAAAAACGGACTAAAAGGGGGGAATAGAATAAAACCGTGTGCTGGTCACGAGCTACCACTTGTTCTAATATATATATATTTAGATTTGTGATTGGGACGGTGGCATCTAGTCACAATAACCATCTTGTGATTACTAATAGAAAAAAAATCCGAATTAACGTGGTGCTTGGGGTTGGACACGATTTTATGAAGGCGAGCCATACATCTTGCCCATTCATTCATTAATAATCAAAGGCAGTTGCCTAATTTTGGTCAGTACACGTAGGGCACTACATATTTGGTGGCAGCGGTGGGATTTCCGTCATTAGCTGACCTGAAGCCCACCTGCCCGTGTGTTAATGGAGACGTGGAAAGTATCACTAATAGGACACAGTCAAATACCAATAGGCTTAATAGTGCATTATCATGG
>NC_134785.1:57949407-57979407 GCF_046742065.1 Oratosquilla oratoria | reverse complement strand
TATTCTATTTGTTTATTTATTTATTATTTTATTCCGCAGTTCGTCAGTGCCTTGTGTCGGGAGGGAGGGGTGCGGTGGGAGTGAGAGAGGGGTTGTCGTTGTGCGTTCCAGGTGCTCACGTCGAGAATGCAGTCAACGTCTTTGAATTTTTTTATCTATTTATTTAATAGGTTAAAAAGGAAAAAACCTATTAGGTAAAAAATAAGAACAAAAATTAAATAAAAACACCATAAGTCTAATAAACAGCAAATAAAAAGAAAACTGGGGAAAATACTAACAAAATAAATGGAAAATCCGATAACGGCAAAATGTGGACAGCTGTCAAAAACATAAAAAAAAACGAAACTAATCTCCACTCCGACACTTACACATGTAGAGTAGTTCGTGCAACGCAAAGGAAAAATACCAAAACAATAACGGGGGTCATCATCTACAAACATTTCTCCAACACAAGTTTCAAATCCACAACAACAGAAAAAATGATTAATTAAAGGAAATTTAAAATTCAAACGAGACCCTCAAGCCACCCCTTTCTTTCATCAGTAAAGATGCAGAGCAGGCCATAAAGAAATAAAAAAAAAATGCCTAAGCTCAAGAACCAGACAAAGTCTCAAACATCTTCTTGAAGCACCTTATCCAAACACCCTGAAGAGCCTTCTCTGTGAATGTTTGCGGTGATTCGATTCAGTCATACCTCATGTTCTCTAATTCCTGCCAGCGCGATCAAGGTTTGTTTTAATGTTAAATTCTGTCTGTAATATAGTTTGAAACTATCTCCCTGAGTTGATTGTTTTCTTTGTGTGTGAGTATGGCTAATTCAGGACTAACCCTACTCTTCGTTCGTGATTCTAACCCTCTGTTGGTCACCCTCACTACACTGTTCCACTATCTTAACGAAAGACTGTAACCTAATTGTGGCTTCAAGTCCTCGTAATTGTTCCAATGTCACTATGGGAATGTCTCTTAGTTTCGAGAGTCCCCTTCCTCTATCCCCCCTCGTTGGAGTCATGGGTGTGTGTTGAGGATTCGGTATGTATGCTTGTAACAAGGACTACTATTTTTGTGTCAGTCTTGCGAGAGGATCCTACTCACTGCGCCATGTTGAAAAAGGGGGCGACAGTGATACGCATGTAGGGCGTAGGGAAGGCTAAAAGAAGTCTATCGGCGTGGGCGCAGACAGGGAGTGTATCTTTCATCCTTGTAGGGAGAAGGCATTACCAGAAAAAAATACTTTGGTCCTTTACATCTCGATCTTGCCGCTCCGTGCTCTAGACGTGGTTACGTGTGTATAACATCAGCATACTTCCAAATGTCAGCACTCCTACCTTGAGAAAGGATGTGGAGTCTTCTCAGCACAAACGGAAGTCCCTGAGGAGACCATTCATCTATGAGTAGCTTCCCTATATCTATTCAAAATATTTTGCAAGCCTTCTGTGAATAAATCAGTCTAATATCTTCAATAATACGCTAACATTTCATTAACTTAATCTCATTAAGTAAAATTAGCATGATTTTTTTTTATTCGGTACAAAAAACGGACCTAAAATCAGGTATCATATGTTAGACCCTGAAAACAGCTCAGCCCACTGTCACTTATCTATTTGCTTATTTTATCTTTCTTCCCTTTTTTCTTCTTGTTTTTCTTTTTTCTTTTGTTCTTTTCTTTACTTTTTGCTACGATCTCACGTGCGCATTCAAATATTCAAGTTTCATGATCTCGGAGTCCACTCGAACGCACATTTCCTCCTTCGAGCGGAAGACGCTGTTTGTGAGTTTTGCTCCTACTGTCTTCAAACTATTCTACTCGATTCAGATGAATAAAATCGTTCATATTTAGCCACAAGGAAGTCATTCAGAGTCGCCGTATCGACGATACCTTAGCAGACAATCACACACAAGAATCCCGTCCTTGCTTCTGAATTTAACGACAGGAACATCAAAACTCTCCCGTACCAGCCTGCAATATATCTTCATTATTTTGTTTGTTTATTTTCTTTTTATTTTCTTTTTTATTTTTTATTTTTTATTAATTTATTTTGTTTGTTTATTTATTTATTTTCTTCTACCTTTTTGCCCTGCATGGAACATCGCCACCTAGATCTTAACAAACAAGATCACTTCAAAGAAACTCTCAGTTCTCTCTTTTCTTTTCTCACTCTTACCCTCCCAGCCTCATTTCCAATCTCTCTCACTCTCACTCACCCTCCCAGCCTCACTTATATGTCCTGATGGCGCATTCGTTTAAGTCACTATCACTTGTCACGTGCTAGCAGAGGTTCGAGTCTTTGGCTGTACCACGTTTCAATTTCTGCATGTATGCGACCTCGAGTGTCTCCATGTTAATGGCTTAGAGTTAAAGTGAATTGTAGTTTATATATATATATATATATATATATATATATATATATATATGTATGTATATATATATACATATATATAAATTATTTAAGACAAATGAGAGAGTATTAGGTGGGGAAGGATTAACAAAGATGGGAACAAATTTGTTGGCCTAACGTTGCGACCATCATGGTCAGACTGACTGCATTTGATCGAAGTGTATACAGCCAGGCCACTGAAGAAGACCATTATGGTCGCAATGTTGGGGCAGTATTTTTTTTTTTTTTTCCGACCCATCTTCGTTCACCCTTTCCAACCTAATAGTCATATACATATATATATATATATATATATATATATATATATATATATATATATATATATATATATGTATATCTATATATATATATATATATATATATATATATATATATATGTATACTATATACATATATATATGTATATTATACATATATATATATGTATACATGTATATATATTATATATATATATATATATATATTATGTATATATATATATATATATGTGTGTATATATATTATACGATATATATATACATATATACATATATGTATATATATACATATATATGTGTGTGTGTGTGTGTGTGTGTGTGTGTGTGTGTGTGTGTGTGTGTGTGTGTGTGTGTGTGTGTGTGTGTGTGTGTGTGTGTGTATGTGTGTGTGTGTGTGTGTGTGTGTGTGTGTGTGTGTGTGTGTGTGTGTGTGTATGTGTGTGTGTGTGTGTGTGTGTGTGTGTGTGTGTGTGTGTGTGTGTGTGTGTGTGTGTGTATGTGTGTGTGTGTGTTTGTGTGTCTGTGTGTGTGTGTGTGTGTGTGTGTGTGTGTGTGTGTGTGTGTGTGTGTGTGTGTGTGTGTGTGTGTGTGTGTGTGTGTGTGTGTGTGTGTGTGTGTGTGTGTTTGAGTTTGTGTGTGAGTGTGTTATATAAATATATATATATATATATATATATATATATATATATATATATATATATATATATATATATGTGTGTGTGTGTGTGTGTGTGTGTGTGTGTGTGTATGTATGTATATATATATGAATGCGTCTAATTTTTCTATAGACTCTACACTCCAATCACAATCTTCAATCAGGATAAGCATAAAAAGTATTTACTGCATACTTGAGATTCAACCCCAAAAATTTTATTTTCAGTAGATCGTAGATCGTACCATTTGATTAGAAATCATCGTCTGTGTGTGTGTGTGTGTGTGTGTGTGTGTGTGTGTGTGTGTGTGTGTGTGTGTGTGTGTGTGTGTGTGTGTGTGTGTGTGTTTCATCATGTTTCCTATCCCATCGTCTTTTGAAAACCGAAAGACACCCAAATGGTTCTTTTTGAGTCATGAACCACCGAATGTTATGTTCCCACTCTTTAAGAAATTTCGTCCCTTGTGCACCACCACTCGCTCGACTGCAAGCGATCGCCCGACGGACTGAGCACCAAAAGGAGATGCACAGAATGGGAATGGGAAGCCGACATTCGCTTGCCGGAGGTCCTCAGATTTCGGCGGAAGAGAAATGACCAGCGACACCAACGGACCACTTTCCTGGAGGAGTGCCTCCCTTCGGCCATCCGCCCTGTCGTGGCGAGAACTCCCCCGCAGGTCCCCCGTCCTTAAGAAGCCTCAAGCCGACCCTGAGACCCCGTCGGTTCCCCGATGGAGGCGACTGCCTCCTCGGCCACGTCCAGCACCAGCAACAAGCCGAAGCTCACTGCTGGAGCCGGAAGGGGTCTCTGCAAGAGCCCCAAGGACCCAAGAAGCCCAAGCGCCCAAGAAGGATCAGGACGCCTTCGACTCCTCTTCATCCTGGAGCGTCCATGAGCTTGACGACCTCATGGACCGCCTGAACGAGGATCACGCCATCTGCGGGACTCGTATCCACTGTGGGGCCGTCAACTGCAGAGGCTACCTCAGCAAAGAAGGAGCCTCTGAGGTACACTTCGATCTGCCTCACCACCACGTCGCTTCACAGGGTCACCAGGCAAGCGGGAGACGGGCTCCAGGCTCTTCTTCCTGCGTCGCCCTCCAGGAAGACAGCAAGGGCCTCTGGAGGTCGTCCTGCTCGAGGGAGACTCGAGACTCCAGAGGCCGTCACGAGACCTGGAGGAACCCAGAGCCGCAATGGAGGACGCCGCCCATCTGGTACCACACGCGAAGTGACGTCACGGACTGGAGGCGATAAATGAAGCCCAGCCCAAAAAAATCTGAAAAAAAGATGAAATAACAGGAAAAGATAAGAAAGGATTAGAAAATGTGAAAATTAATAGAAAAGATCAAATAACGTAAAAAGAACTAATAAAAGATATTAGTAGTTAAGCCCATAGAAAAATAAGAAGAAATATGAAATGTAAATGAAAATAAGAAAAAATTTAAAAAAGCCCATAGGAAAAATGGAAATATAGAAGTATAAAAAATAGGACATAAAAAAGCCCATAGAAATTTGCAAATAGTGCAATAAGAAATTAAGAAATTAGAAAACAGGAAAAATAAAAAGCCCATAGGAAACGTAAAAAAGAATAAGAAGAAAAGAAAAGCAAGAAAACAGAAAAAGTAAAAAGATTAAAAAGTCCATCGCAAATAATCAAGCTTTTGAGTTTGAAAAATATATATAGAAAATATATATATATTACATATATGAAATAGCCCCAATTTTGCCTTTTTTCTTTTCTTTTCTTTACTTTTTCTTTTCTTTTTTTATTTCATATAGTAAGGCAAAGGTGATGTCTTCAGCCGAAGCAACTTAGGGCCTCCATCATCATCATCATCATCATCATCATCATCATCATCATCATCATCATCATCATCATCATCATCATCGTCGTCGTCGTCGTCGTCGTCGTCATCATCATCATCATCATCATCATCATCATTATCATCATCATAATCATAATCATCATCAATTTTATGAGTCAATAAATCACCTGAGCATGTCATTAACATTGCAGGACCTTCTTCTTACACCATTCTTACTAACACCTATCATGTTGCCATGGCAACTATTGTCAATTTAGAAATAATCAATCAAACACAAACCACTGGCCCAATTGACATGCAACTAAGCATGTAAAGGTTTTTGGATCAACAAATCACCAAGTGTATAATACCCAACGATCTTGAGCTGCTCATAACCGAGAGAAAATAGGTTAAAAACAATATTCCTACATTAATACTATTCTATTGATGCCTTACCTTAATATTTTTACTCGGAAAACTAATTTGCCGAGGTGGATAACCAAATTTACGTTTGAATCGGTGAATATTTGTTTGCTTTTGAAGAACTGGGCTTGATAAAAACCTTCACAAGCCAAGTTGCATGTCAATTGGGCCAGCGGTTTGGATTTTATAGATTATTTCTAAATTGACAACAGTTGCCATGGCAACGTGATAGGTGTTAGTAAGAATGGTATAAGAAGAAGATCCTGCAATGTTAATGACATGCTCAGGTGGTTTGTTGACCCATAAAACTTTCACATGCTAAGTTGCATGTCAATTGGGCCAGCGGTTTGGATTTTATTGATTATTTCTAAATTGACAACAGTTGCCATGGCAACATGATAGGTGTTAGTAAGAATGGTATAAGAAGAAGGTCCTGCAATATTACTGACATGCTCAGGTGATTTGTTAACCCATAAAACCTTCACATACCAAGTTCCATGTCAATTGGGCCAGCGGTTTGGATTTTATAGATTATTTCTAAATTGGCAACATGATAGGTGTTAGTGAGAATGGCATAAAAAGAAGGCTCTGCAAGGTGATTTTTGACCCATAAAACCCTCACATGCCAAGTTGCATGTCAATTGGGCCAGCGGTTTGGATTTTATTGATAATGTCTTAATTGTCAACAGTTGCCAAGGCAACATCATTGGTGTAAGAAGAAGGTCCTGCAATGCTGTTGACATGCTCAGGTGATTTATTGGCCCATAAAACCTTCACATGCCAAGTTGCATGTCAATTGGGCCAGTGGTTTGGATTTTATTGGTGATAATCTGAAAATTGACAACTTCATGGTTGCCATGAAAAGGCAAATATGGTATGATGGAGATGTCTCACATTGTTTTTGACATGCTCATGTGATTTGTTGATCCATAAAACCCAAGTATTCCAAATTTTGATCAAATTGGACCAGTGGTTTAGAGTTAATGTGTATTTCTTTACCGAAATCTTTACAAATTACCACCCTTAATTCTAACATTTTGTTATGGTAAAGTCTAGCCAAAAATGCGGGATAAAAAAATAATTCAAAAAATCGTATCTCCCTTAATTTTTAAGCTATTCTAAAAAAAATTAAATGTATTTTGCTTCTAATAAAGCTGTCTTTTATATGCAACAATTGTTTTTTTTCCGTATCTTCTTCGATATTCAGCGTATTTTGTCATCTATGGCATTCCTACGTAGTATTTCTGAGTGAGCTTCAGTGAGGAAATTGTGTACAGGAATGTTCCTACCGTTGAAGAGTGGTAATGTTGACTCATCTTTAATGATTGTCATAACATTTTGTGTTGTCATGATGTTTTGAATAGGAAGCGAGTTTTCTGAAGAGTTGGTAGTAGAACGAGGGGACATGGTTGGAATAAACGGACCTTGGCTTCGTGTCTAGAGTCGGTATGTCAATCAGGGAGGGCTTTGGACACGTTCATGTGTGGAATAAAAATATGTGGAGACCGTTTTGCTCCTAGGTTCCACTGAGAACGGAAAATGTCTACTTACCCAAGATCATATCGGAGTGTTAGTTGATGATGGTGCTGCAGTGGGGAGAAAAGATGGAGGGATGCACTGCTGGACTCCCTCAGAGTGCGATACTTTCATCTTTATTTTCATTCTCTTGAGTCTTCTCCCAATTCCAGAAACAAAATTAAGCACCAATGTTCTCTCACAAGCAGATGACCTTATAATAACCCAATACAGTAAATACAAAATAGCAGCAGAGGACAAACAATCTTGCATCAATAATCTAGAGCAATGGCTTAAAAGTAACAGAATGGAATCCTCACCTCATCAACAATGACGTTGCTTACACCGGAAAGCCGTGAAAAAATGCCCCAACTTTTCTGTTGAAAAAGAATCCTAAAATTCTAGTCCTCACATTTGATATATAAATCTAAGACGATCAAGAACCTGACAGCAAAAATCGACGAGAAATCAAACCTACTTAAATCCATCGCATGCACTGACTTTGGATAACAGAAACCTGACAACCTTCAAGCAGTTCACAAGAATCACCCTGGACTATGCATGATTCCCAGATATCATCAAGATGAAAAAGAAATATATATATATATATATATATATATATATATATATATATATATATATATATATATATATATATATATATATATATATATATATATATAACACAGGAACCCACAGTCGGAGAAAGAATAAACTTCGAATAAAGATTATTCTTTATTCGAAGTTTATTCTTTCTCCGACTGTGGGTTCCTGTGTGTTATCTACAAATGTGCTACTACATTTCTATTTAGAAATATATATATATATATATATATAATCGTTCCCCGGGTATTTTAATTTCTTAAAGGTATTGGTTATGTGTGTTAACTCATCTTTCAAGAAGGTCTCACTGCAAATATCAAAAGCTCTGAGTAAGAAACCTATGAGCGTTGGAGGTATATAAACACATAAGGATCATGGCCAAAGGCACTACGTGGTTAAGATATAAGGACGACGTTATTGTAGCAATGCAAGAGGATACCAACATTGAACATAATTTAAATAGACTCAATAATGTCAATAAGGATATACAGTTCACTGTAAAGGTGGAAGTTGACCACAAGTTGCCATTCCTTGACATGTTGGTTGCACAGGAGGGATGAAGGAGATTCCCAGTATACAGAAAACCCACTAACAGACGACTTTGTACGCTATTCCTCAGGACGACAGTGAGCGAGTAAAAACATACATACTAGTACATTTCATACATATGTATATATTTATGTATTGCTGAAGTAAGGTCGCAGATTCTATTATTTGGACATAGAATGAAATACGGCAGCATTATTAAATTTATAAATTTTCATCAGTTAAAAGAAAGTATTGAACATAATACAAATGGGCAAACTATCAACTCACACAAGCAAACGTACAATAGATTGTTTAACTGGGTAGACTCAGTGGTTGTAGTCTTCCCAACCCTACTCCCCAACATTCCAACGGCCGACAAAGGATGCTTCCGCAGCGTAGTCCTTCCCCCCCTCCCCACTCTCTCGTTCTCTCTTTTGAAAATAATGGAATTTTGACCATATCCTTGGAATATTGGGTGATTTTTTTTTTTTTTTTTTTTTTTTTTTTATTATTTTTTTTTTTTTACGGAAACCCAGGTGTCATGATTTCACACTGTAATCATCATTGGCCGTAGACTTTCTCCGTTCATTAAGTTCATCGGGTTTCTTTGACATTCGTGTCTACACTGAAACGGGCCAGCAATATTAATAACTGAAATGAAACAGTAGTCGACATATATAGTGAGGTTTGATTAGCTACCTCGAAGCAAGGAAGAGAGTCACATCCGAACAGTGGCAACAGAGTTCGACTATCAGTGTCTCGTGAACCCTACGCGAGTGAGCACACACTCGGCCTTTTCTGTCGCGGTAACGGCCCACCTCTCGTGAAAGACAACTGTGTTGTAACTGTTGCATAATGGTGCATAGTGCAGTTTGGAACTACTTCGAAATTGTCTCAGGTGACACTGCAAAGTGTAAACTTTGCAGTTCAAATTATTCGCGAAAAGGAAGAACGACAACTGGGTTGCGAAACCATTTAAAAAGCAAACATCATAAAGAATACAAGATTATGAAACGAGAAGAAGAACAAACTCGGAAGCAAGAAGAAAAACAAGTGAGTAGAAAGGGAGAAAAGTATCTTAGTACAATATGTGTTGTATTAAAGTATAGTTACTGCATTAATATAGGATATATAAATGGGTTTTAACATGATTATTTTGAACGGTGGTCAACCAAACTAGGGTGAATAATTTTTCATTCCAGTTATGATAAAAGAAAAGCATGATAACTGAAATATGAAATAATCGCATTCGCATTCGCGAGTGCGAATACGAATGTTTTTGACACGTGCGATTTTGCGCACGTGCACACAAATACACATATCACACACACACACACACACACACACACACACACTTACACACACATACACACTTACACACACATACACATACGTGCACGATAGCACGTACACACACACGCACGAACAAACACACACATACACTCATGTGCTCGTGTTTAGTATCTATAAGATATATGCGCATATATAGTATATGACAAACATATATATTTATAGTCATACGCGGAGGAAGGGAGAGTCCACAAGGCATCGGTACGAGTTAATCGATATTCGGTGGATTGCATATTGCACACTCATGGCACCATTGTCAGATTGTGAAGAACAACACCTTCTTGGCAGGCGACGTCTTCGGCTTTAGTTCCATGACGAATCATCCCTATTCCACAAGTTATTGATGAACACGGCTGCAGACATGTGCGAAGACATTTGCTGACTGATAGGTTTGAACGTACATACACACACGCGCGCGCACACACACACACACACATTTATATATATATATATATATATATAGAGAGAGAGAGAGAGAGAGAGAGAGAGAGAGAGAGAGAGAGAGAGAGAGAGAGAGAGAGAGAGAGAGAGATGTGTGTGTGTGTGTGTGTGTGTGTGTGTGTGTGTGTGTGTGTGTGTGTGTGTGTGTGTGTGTGTGTGTGTTTTAGAGATGGAACTTGTTTTTTGCGATTTTTTTCCGAATACAAGCGCCGGCTTCGCCGTCATGGCTTCGCTATGGGCGCTTGGCCTGCGGCGCTGCTCGCTTCGCAAGCGGCCAATCAATCATCTCCTTTGCCGTGACGTCAGCATTCTCGACCAGTCAGTCGTCTTCGCTGCTGTGACGTCACCACTCTCGGCCAATCAGTTGTCTCCGTTGCCGTGACGTCACTACGTACCGGTAGTCGGTATTATATAGCCAATCACCCTTACGGAAGTGTCCCCCAAACATCGCCACCGTTGAGATAATTTCAGAATAATTTTGAAAGACATATATATATATATATATATATATATATATATATATATGTATATATATATATATGTATGTATGTATATATAATGACGGAAAATACGGATGCGACGCGATCTGTTGATGTCAGTGTTTATGGCGATGCCCTATTGAGGTGTCATGATGCGAGAGTTTTAGACTGTGGCTAGATTTAGAGAGCCATTTCGGGTTCCTAGGTCGGAAATTCCTTTGCAGTGTCCGACATTCCTGGTCATCGAGTGTCCCTGGTCGTTCTCCATTGTCATCAAGGAGCCCTTGACCGCAGTGACCGTGTATGGCACTGGATCGAGTGGTAAATCCGTCCACTTCTTCCTTCGACGAACGAAGACGGTGTCTCCTATGTCCACGAAGTCTAGAGTGGCTCGCTGATCGTGATCGCCTTATGGCCGCTTTTTAGGCGACGTCCCCGTTTCACAAGTCCCGCTCGTCCTCTCCGGCAGGGTCGTGCTGAACGATCTGTTAAAGATGATGCGATCCGAATCCTTGACTGTCGTCGAGTGAGATGTTGCTCGGTAGTTCATGACAAAGGTGTAGAGAGCCTTTCTCCAAGAGCATTTCTCGGCAGTCGCTCACGAGACGGCCTTTATGAGGAGGTCTCATAAAGCGCTCCGCTTCACCGATAATTTGTGGATACAGAAGTGTTATTTTCCGGTGTTGGAAGCCGAGCTCAGCTGCGACGCAGCAAGCTCGGACCACTAGAGTGGTGAGCCTTGTTGGACTTCTCAGTATCTGGCACACCGTAAGTAGTGAAGATTTTGTCAATCATCGGGATGGTGGTTCGGGATGAGGTCGTTGAGATGATTTCGACTTCTGGGTATCTGCAGTGGTCGTCGATTACCACGAGCAGGTGTTTATTAGCTGGCAAAAGTCCACAGAAATCGTAGCATTGTTAGTTGAAGTGGTGGTGGCCGGACGTTGTCGAGGACTGCCTGATACGGAATCCGCTAAGGCAGGGGTTTTCAACCTTTTTCCCTGTTACGTATCCTGAGACTCATCAAAACATCGGCCCGTACCCCCACTAACCTGACACATAATACAGAATGGTAATATGTTAAGACTAATTACATATACAATGGCACCGCAATGTTAATCAAACAATTCAAATTATAATTACTTTATTCATCAGTTAAGTATTAACATCAAAAACAATTTACAGTGTTCTCTCTCTGCAGATTTAACTGTTTAAGTAATCTTTCGCTAGTCATCTAAGTACCCCTTTAAACCATCCCAGGAACCCCACGTTGACAATCCCTGCGCTAGGGTGTCTATCCCGTGGAGCTACACTTTTTCGCGCAGCAGTTGTTTCGTTTCCACGATGCTTTGATGACCCTGGTGCGCGAATTGAACAGCTTGATGTTGCAGGGCCTTAGTCACTACTAGTCCAGTGCCGCGCAAAATCACCGGACGGCCCATTGTGGTGGTCAGTTCCTCCTGAACGTCTCGGAGGGCGATGAACGTTTCACGCTAGACACCGGCCGGTGGTTCCTCCGGGCAATTTCTTCCCTGGAGATCGTCGGCTATGCACTACAAGGTATCGTCCTTGTGGGTTGCCTGCTGCACGTCCTCCAGTCGTATGGCGAGTGGCGTGGCATCGGCAACAACCAAGTTGACATATTCTTCACCGAGGACCTGCTGGCATTTCGTGTTGAGCGAACCGGCCGGATGCTGGCTGAGGTAGTCTGTCGGGTTCTCCGATCTGGGCTTGTAGAGAACGTCGAGCGTGTATGGGTGAAGTCGGAGAACCCACCGCTCAATCCGTGTTGGAAGACTCGACTTAGGATTGTTGAAGATCGTCTCCAGTGGTTTGTGGTCCGTTACCACCAAGACGAATGGAGCAACGTAGATATACACGTGAAAGTGTTTGCAATTCCACATGATAGCAACTGCTTTTCGGTCTGGTTGTGCCGCTGCTACATGCCCGAGAGGTCACTGCTGGCGAAGTCGATGATGGCTCTCTCATCGGGTTTTCCGGGTGGATGTTGCAAAAGCATTGCTCGTCGGCCGACCGGGCTGGCGTCTGTTGTCAGCACGGTCGTTTTAGCCTAGTCCAAAAAGGCATTTCAGGGCGTCTCCGACGGAACATGCTTGATACTGTCGAAGACTTGTTGATGTTCAGGGCCCCACACGAAGTCAGTCATGTAGAGTGAGATCTTGAAGCGGTTTCATGATTGTAGCGAAGTCAGGGATGAACCTGGCACAGTAGTTCATCATCTCTAAGAACGATTTTACCTCCGATGGTGTTGCTGGAGGTTCAGCAGACTAGATCGATTCGACTTTTTTCGGGTCTGGGTGAAGACCGTTAGCGTCCAACACGAGTCCGAAAAGTCGAGTGTGGCTAGGTTATAGGCATACTTTAGGGCATTGAGAGTGAGGTTCCTCTCATGAAGTCTCTCGAGGACTGCTTTGAGAGCCCTGTCGTGCTCCCGTTGCGTCTTTCCGTAGATGGTGAAGTCCGACATGTTGTCAGCGTTCGGAATGTCCTCAAGAACCAAGCCGATTTGGTGCTGGAAGATCTCGCTGACAATGTCGATCCTGAACGAAAGCCGTTTGTACCGGAACAGTCACTTGCGTGTGACAAAGGTCGTGATGTCTCCACTGTCCGGGTGAAGCTCGAGTTGTTGGTAACCTTTAAGGTCGAGCTTTGAGAACACCGTAGCCCCGTTGAGCTTGTAGACCATGTCGTCCACGGTGGGGGACGGATGGCGTTCTCGCTTGACGGACTTGTTCGGGATCCGCATGTCAACACACACGGATCTTTTCCGGGTTCTTCGGTGTAACCATGGGAGACATCCACTCGGACGGCTGGCCCGAGACTGGTTCAATGATGTCGAGATACAAGAGGTGTCGAAGTTCTTTCTCGACCTTCTCCCTCGTATTGAACAGGGTTCACCGGAGTGGTTGAGCGACAGGGGTGGTCGTCCGGTCGATGTGTGTTCTGATTTGGACTTGTGTTAGCTTGCCGATGCCATCGATTTGGTCTTGGTACGCTTCGAAGATTCGCCGTGTCACTGGCGGTATGTGATCTGCGTTAGACAGACCCGATGGGCTAGATAATACCAAGGGCCATTGAGGCTTCGTAGCTCAGTAGGTAGGGACATCATTACGGAAAGCCATTAAAATCAGAGAGAGAAAAGAAAGTGAAGAGGAGCCGGATTTACTCTACCTTGTGGTTCCTAACTCTGACCTCTCTCACATGCTTTCCAAGACGCTAAGACAAACGGGACTCATTATAGTAAATGACACAGGAATGAAAACAGGACACTTAATCACAAAGAACAAAACCAAGATGAACTGTGACAGTAGCATCACCTACAAAATTTCTTGTAATGGCTGCGACACTGCTTACAACGGTGAGACGTACAGAGGACTTAGCAACAGACTCAGGGAACACAAAGCGGACATTAGACACCACCGAGAAACAAACACTCTAGTTAACCACATAGACACAGAGAGACACCTATCAAATTGGGAGGGAACCACTATTCTAGCCAAAGGTCTACATAAGAAACAACGCGAAATAATTTAACCCTTTTACCTTACCAATTACAAAAACACAAACAAGAGGACCAGGGACTTCAAATGGACAAAATCCACCTCGACATTTGACCTCCAAGAATGGCTTCTCAAACCTCCCGACTCTGACAAGGTACCATCCTTCACAGTTAGTGTTTAATGTCACCTATAATGTATGGAAATTGATGAAGACAATAAGGATAGAACTAAAGAGTGCACAGAGGAGAGGGGAAAGAGCATTGTTGGGAATAACCCCGAAAGAGAGCCAGAGGGTAAGTTTGGGTGATAGAGCATACTGGACTGAAAGATATTGTGGTGTTAGTAAAGGAATGCTCACTGGCTGAGCGGTTTAGAGCGTCGTTACTTGCGGCGAAGGTAGAGGGAATAGCGGTTCGAATCCAGCCATCGGCGAAGTTGAACCAAGGGCATGGTTCATTAAATTCCACGCTCCAAAGTCGGTTGTAAGAGGTACCGTCCTAGCCTTCCGATAGGGGGGAGTTTGTGACGTTAAACCATATCATCATCATATCAGTAAAGGAAAGGAAATGGAATTTGGCAGGGCGTTTAGCCCAAAAGAAATGATGGCCAATGGAACAAGTGTGTTACTGACTGAAAGCCACGACATAGGAAGTGGGGAAAAGGGAAATCAGAGGTGGCGAGATGAAATAAAGAAGTTTCCAGGAGTGACGTGTCAGATATTGGTGCAATTGTTCAAGTCGTGGAATGGTATGGGAGAGGCATTTGTTCAGCAGTGGACTCAAAAGGGTTAATTGGTTGATTTAGAATAAACAAAGACAAGATTTATGTTTTTACAACTTAGAACTACCTAAATTTGTTATTCCTTTCCATTTCAGAACCTGTCTTCAATAACTCCAAGTAGCACAGCAGATATTTATGATTCCGAGGATGAGGATGGATATAAGAATGACTTCAGAGAAACCCCAGGAATAACACAAATTCATACAACACAGAATGCTGCGATCAAGAGTATAGCAAAATCTTCATATAATGGGAGAAATACACTCCAACAAACAGGGTTTGTACATGAGAAGACCAAGAGGTCAATAGACGCGATGGATGTTCATAAACGCACCAAAAGAGCTTTGAATGTGAATGCAACAAAGTCGGCATCAAGTTTGGATAGGGCTGTTTCAGAGCTCCACAAAATAACAACAAATTCTGATACAGAGGACCAATACAGTCGCTTTACAAATCACGTAGAGTCACAGCTTCGTGAGTTACCGCTGACTAGCTTCATCATACTGCAAGAGAAGATCCAAAGCCTCATCACCCAAGAAAGACTTGCCACCCTCCAAAACCCATACCCCTCACCGCCATCATACAGCCATGACCCTTCCCCAAACACTTCGATTCTCCCGCCTTCTTCGAACACTTCTGAGGAATTTCCTGTTTTTATAGAGAAACATGAACTATGAAATAAACCACAAAAGGGTTACATAGCTGTTCTAAGTGTGTGGTTAGTATATGGACAGTTCCATCAGGGGAATGGTTACTGTTGGACATTTAGATTCAAGGTATAGATATATTTTCACCTTTTTTGTGATATCTTTTAATGAGCTAAATAAATAAAGTGCATTCAAAACATTCTTTTATTCATGCTTTCATTATTTATGATCAAATGATTATCATCATAATCAATATTGTTGTTTATCATTTATATTAATATTATATTTTTTATTACTATTATTATCATTGTTATTATTATTGCAGTTATTATTATCATTATTATTGTTATTATTGTTATTATTGTTATTATTGTTATTATTATTATTATCATTGTTATTGTTATCATTATTGTTATTATTATTATTATTACTATTATTGTTATTATTATTATTATTACTATTATTATTATTATTATCATTATTACTATTATAGTCATTACTATTGTTTTATCATTATTACTACTATTACTATCATTATCATTACCATTATCATTATGATTAGTATTACTACTATTATTATCATTACTAACATCAATATCATTGTATCTACATACCAAGAGCTTTTTCCCCTTATAAGGAGGGTAGCCAAGTCAATAGGACACACCCACTACCAACCATTTACCTTCCACCCAATCCACTCCCATCCACCCCCCTTTTCTCCCTTCCATATTAGCTCCTCGTGGATGAGAGGTCATCCCTGTCTCCCGCCCACTACCCTGGGTCAGAAGCAATACAGGAAGATACAGTTTATCTATAACAAGGCTGCTTCACTTAAAGGCTTTAACAAGGGTGATGCAAACAAGGTCATCATATTAAAACAACAGGGCAGGACTCGCAGTAATGGTTATAAACTGGACAAATTTAGATTTAAAAAGGAAATAGGCAAGAATTGGTTTACTAATAGGGTGGTCGACGAATGGAATAGACTCAGTAACCATGTAGTAAGCGCTAAAACTATCAGTTGTTTTAAGAAACGATTAGACAACTTTATGGATGGGGATGACAGGTGGTGATGGATACGGAGCTGCCTAGTGTAGGCCTTATGGTCTCTTGCAGTCTCCTTCATTCTTATGTTAACTGATAACCCTCCCTCTCCGTCTCCTTATGGTGATAAAGATAAGACCAGGAGAAATCTCTTCGGGATGTGTCAAAATATTCACAAATAATCACTATCTACTCCCCCCCCCCATCAGCCACCACCTCCCATCTTTGCGTCATAGTATCATCTATACATAGTCGTTCTTCGCTCATCTCTATCTTCTTCCTTTCTCCCCTTCCTTCCTCAACAGACATTCCCCTCCTGCCCAAAGCCCCTTTCACCCCATCCATCCACCTCATCCTCGGTCGTGCCCACAAGTTCACTCCCTCCACTTCTGCTTCTATACTTCTTTTACTAATCTTTCTTCACTCATTGTCATTATTATTGTGATTGTCATTATTATCTTTATTATAATCATTATCATTATAATTATAAGTGTAATAATCATTATGATTATTACTTTTATCATTACCATCGTTATCATTATCATTATGATCATTGTCATTATTATAATTATTATTATTACTGTTATCATTATCACCTTTATTATCATGATCATCATTATTATTATCATCAACATTACTATTATCATCATTAACATTATCGTTATTATCACCATTATCATCATTACCAGTCATTATCATCAATATTATTAACATTATTATTATCATTACCATTACTATCATCATTATTATTGTTATTATTATTATTATTATTATTATTATTATTATTATTATTTTTATTATCATCATCATCATCATTATTACTATAATTATTATTAACATCATTATTATCATGTTCATCGTTATTATTATTATCATCAATATCATTATCACCATCATTATCATCATACCCTCAACATTATCATCATCATTATCATCATCATTCATTATCACAACATTATCATCATCATCATTATCATCATCATTCATTATTACGAACTGGTTAGATGTATGCGGCACAACCCGTACTTCGAATTTTCATGGCCAGAAATACGACACACTTTTGCGCATGATCGAACCGAGTTCCCACATCCGTGGCTCCGCCCACCTCACGTAAGAAATTCAAAATGGCTCTTGCTGATGAGCCCCTACGGATGAAATTTGAAGTTAATTCCAGGTTTATTTCGTTTGAAGAGTTGAAAAATGCACTTCAAACCCTATGAACAACATTGTTGTAAAATGTATGGTAGGTTAGGTTTGGTTAGGTAGGTTAGGTTTAGTTTGGTAGGTTAGACTCGGTTAGGTTAGGTTTGGTTATGTTATGTAGGTTAGGTTAACAGTCGATCATATTAGTGAATACGGCACAATTGATACAATGCCGTATTCGCTATTATGATCGCCTATGAATACGGCTGTGACGTAAGCGGTGTCGTTGAACTGCGCATGCTCGGAACACTACCGTACTCCTAGCCATGAAAATTCAGAGTACGGATGCCGTACCTATATCCTATGCGTTATTATTATCATCTTTATTACTATCATCATCATCATCATTGTCATCATATTTATCATCATTATTATCATTATCATCATCATTATCATCGTTATCATTATCATCATCATGCAGGTATTAGGTTAACTCTACATTTGATGGATAAGGAAAGTCTGGTGGTAGTTGTTGGCTTTAATGTGCCAGACTTCGTTCTGTTTACAATATACAAGGCAAGCTCCGTTCAAACTTCGGAGGGTTGCCAGAAACATTTATTGTACATTATATACAAGGTTGCCAAGCATGGAATAAGTAGGCCTTTCCCATATTAGCATAAAGACTATTTGGAAGGTTTGGTCCGACGTGGCGATAGGCGCTGGGAGATTCTTTTGTTCGCGTAGGTTGCTTGACCTGAGATGCGGTGAGGCCATTGTTCAAAATAGAAGGTTTGACCTGAGATGCGGTGAGGCCATTGTTCAAAATAAAAGACTTGACCTGAGATGCGGTGAGGCCATTGTTCAAAATAGAAGGCTTGACCTGAGATGCGGTGAGGTCATTGTTCAAAACAGAAGGCTTGACCTGAGATGCGGTGAGGCCATTGTTCAAAATAGAAGGCTTGACCTGAGATGCGGTGAGGCCATTGTTCAAAATAGAAGGCTTGACCTGAGGTGCGGTGAGGCCATTGTTCAAAATAGAAGGCTTGACCTGAGATGCGGTGAGGCCATTGTTCAAAATAGAAGGCTTGACCTGAGATACACGGACTCCATTCTTTGATAAGGGTGTTGCCCGGGAAAGTAGGTGAGCTGGGTCAATTACTATTTCCCTTGGGAGATCGGCGACGACGTCGGAGAACAAGTTGTAACCTATGTGTGGGTGCGCGAGTGTACACGCTAGGCATCGAAAGGAAACACGCTGAATATCGAGATGAGGATGATAATAGCGAAGGTGATAACAGTCATCGTCATCATCATCACCATCATTGTCATTGATATTATTATTATCATTGCTATTATCATTATCACTATTATTATCATTATCATCATTATCAGATATTATTATCATCATCATCATCATTATTATTATTATTATTATTATTACTATTATTATTATTATTATTATTATTATTATTATTATTATTATTATTATTATTATTATCATTATTATTATTATCATTATTATTATTACTATTATTATCATTATTGTTATCATCATCATCTTTATTATCATTATTACTATTATTATTACAATTATTATTATTATTATTATTATTATTATTATTATTATTATTATCATTATCATCATCATCATCATCATTATTATCATTATTTTTATTACTACTATTATTGTATCCACGTCCCCCTTTTCACTATTGTATACTATGCACTGAATATGTAATACACGTAAGCGCTCTGCTCCGGTTGTTTCTTTTCATTGTGGTTATCTTGCATCTGTAGAACACACGTCTCGTGTTTTATTTCATATATACACACACACAATGTACATGTGTGTGTGTGTGTGTGTGTGTGTGTGTGTGTGTGTGTGTGTGTGTGTGTGTGTGTGTGTGTGTGTGTGTGTGTGTGTGTGTTCACCTCGGATCTGCTGCAGTCTCTGTCGAGACAGCCAGACACCACCCTACGGCAGTGAGCTCAGAGCTTATTATTTGCCGATCTCTGGGTAGGTCTGAGACCACTCACACACCACACATCGGGACAGCAAGGTCATAACTCCTTGACTAACGTCCCGTACCTACTCACTGCTAGGTGAACAGGGGTTACACGTGAAAGGAGACAAACCCAACTTATCTGTGTGTGTGTGTGTGTGTGTGTGTGTGTGTGTGTGTGTGTGTGTGTGTGTGTGTGTGTGTGTGTGTGTGTGTGTGTGTGTGTGTGTGTGTGTGTGTGTGTGTGTGTGTGTGTGTGTGTGTGTGTGTGTGTGTGTGTGTGTGTGTGTGTGTGTGTGTGTGTGTCACGGGTAATTTTTCATGCAACTGCTACTGTGGTCGAAACGGCGGAGACAGAAGAAATTTAGTCAAAGCGCACAAAGGTTGCTCATATTTTCTTTCCTCCTCCTCTTCCCCCCTCCCTCCCTCCGCCCATACCTCCGTCATTTCTTTCTATTCACCTCACTATTCCTTTCTTGTTTCACCTTTCGCCGTTCTATCTGTACTTCTTCACTTCCTCCCTTTCTCATTTCCTCTCCCCCGTGTAAAAAAAAAAATAGCTGCAAAAGTTTTAAGGAACAAAATTTAAGACATACTTCCCACGCACTCCTATAGTTACACGTGGCCCCACTATATAACAAGCTGGTTCGTCGTATATCACTTTACTGAAGCCAAAACGGCTTGGGAAGAACCAGCGGCAATTCCTGTAGCTGAGGCGTGTTCTCCGAGATTCCCATAAGGTACATAACGTGAGGTAGCGAGTACTTTAAGGTATGGATTCTCAATGTGGGTCCTTGGCACTTTGACAGGGCCGCGAGAGCCATCTAACAATACTGCTGGAATGTCAATCAACGGCAGTGTACATCCGGCGTTCGTCATGAGCGCATCATGAGTCTAAAGGTTAAAAAGAATTATTTCTGTTGTCTTTATGTCTTCATTATTTATGTAATTATGTTTTTATTGTTGTTATTTTGTGTTTGTGTGTCTCCCCTTTGTGTCATCCATGTGAGGAGTTCCCGATTTATTTTCTGCCATGAAAGGGGTACTTGGTTGGGAAAAATAAATGAAGACCTCCTGCTTTAAGGGATTGTCACCAATGCAGCATTCTTTAACTGCTAAAAACTAATCCTATTCATAATATGCTGATCATTATTAACTTTTACCATCCTTCCTTCCTGCTACCCTCCTCGAATATTTTCTTTAGCACCTAAATGTCCTTTCTTTGTGTACCCAATATTGACCACAAACATAGAAGCGCTGGTTACCGGTGATGAATTACAATCCTCCCCTATCTTCGCATACTCGTTTCGCCTTTTCTTCAAACGTCAATCCTTTCAACTCCTCCCCCTTCCACTTTTTCCTCCTTTTCATCTTCCTCATTGTCGTCCCATTTTCTTTCCTCTTCTTCTCGTGTTTCCCATCGCCTTGGGAAGATTTTCAAGTCGTGTTCGCGGGCGATCGGAAGTTTGTCCGGGGAGGGGAGGGGAGGGGTGGGGGGGTGGTTAGGGAGGATTGAGAATGGGGAGAGATGGTTCGAGTTCCAATGGATTATCGGACGGTGGTGATTGTTCACGCGTGAGAGTAGAAATTGATTGGCATTGTTGACGTAAACTTGGTTTGGGGTTTTCTGGTGCCCTTGAAGGAGTGGGGAAGGGGGGAGGGGGAGGGGATGTTGTCCCTTTGCGTCTGCGGAATTCATTCTCTTACTTGCTTTCGTGATTCAGGATAATTTTATTCTTCCAAAATATACGTATGGTATTGTGCGTGGATAAGGATAAGGATAATACAGTAAGTCACGTGGTTTGTCGTATATATTTAGCTAATTACGAATGCAATCACTTCACGCTCGTACCATGATCAGCAGCGTTAAGTACTCGTAACTCACTGACTATCCCTCAGCCATAGAGAGATGTGGTATTTCCTCCCGGATATACAAGGTTGACATGGAGCATCTGCATGATACGATGCGTACAGGAAAAGACAGGAACTGGGTACAGATACGATATATACAAGTATACGTGTTATTACATAGTATCATATGACACTGACGCATTTAGGTACGTGCGTATTTTGTTTAGTGAAGCACAAAAATGCAAATAAATCCGCAGATTTTAACTATGCACTTGTATTATATTACAATCACTACATATGTATCCATAAATGAGACCGCTCTAAAACTAGATAATGGCAAGTGCAGGGTATGTGGAACGCGACAACAAAATTCTTAAAAACCAAAAGGACTACTTTGGCTTTCATACGAGTTATATATTCGTCCTTGTTTGTGATTCGGAAGTTGTGACGGTCATCAAGTCAATACGGAAGAATAGTAATACTCCCAAATGGATGACGGACAGGCTGAAATATGAAATCCAACGGTTGGTGAATACATAGGTTTATATACAGGTCGTACATTGACCGAACACTGATCACGGCTACAGGAAATGACCTCTCCCAGTGTTCGGCCAATGTACGGCCTGTATATTAACCTATGTACTCACCAACCATTGTAACTCCCTCCCTGTGGATTTTTACAAAGGATTTACAAAGGCGGAGCATGCCGACAGGAGACCTTTTGATCCATATCTAGGTCGGATGCGAAAAAAAAAATCATATTAATAATAAAACAATAAATAAAAACTATGATAATGTAAATAACAAATAAAATACATAAATAAATGCATAGGTATAGTTAAATAATAAACAAACAGGTAAATAGTAAATAATAATAAATTGACATATAACTAATAATAAATGAAAATCAGACAGACAAATGATAACAAAACAAAAGCAAATAATACAAGATAAATTATAATCATTACAGCATCTTACTTAGGTATTTATCTAACTGATTCTTAAAGCTTCGAACTGAACTACATTGCACTACCTGTGCAGGAAGTTTATTCCATTCATTTACTACACGGTTGGCAAAGTTGTTTCTACCTACTTCCAAATTGAATCTATTTCCGGATAGTTTGAGACCATTGTTTCTTGTCCGATTCTCATTCAATGTGAAAATTTTGTCACTTTTGATGTTGTCAATTCCCTTTAAAATCTTAAAGACCTGTATCAAGTCACCTCTGAGTCTACGCTTTTTTAGGGAAAACAGATTCATGTGTTTTAGTCGATTTTTGTATGATTTATTTTTGATATTTGGAATCAGTTTTGTGGCTCGCCGTTGTACTTTTTCCAGTCTGTCAATGTCTTTAATGAGATTCGGTGACCATACAGAAACAGCGTATTCCAAATGTGGACGAACTAACGATTTATATAGCTTGTTAATGAGTGATGGACTTTTGAAATCAAAAGATCGCGCAATCAGTCCCAGAATCTTATTTGCTTTCTCAGAGGCTGAAATACACTGCTTGGATGATTTGAGGTCGTTACTGATAATTACGCCGAGATCTTTTTCACTATCCACTTTTGTTAACGAATTACCAAATAACTTGTAATCGTACTTACTGTTATTTTTACCTATGTGCATTACCTTGCATTTACTTGTGTTAAATTTCATTAGCCACTTTTCAGACCATTGCTGTAATTGATCTAAATCTTGTTGAATATCTAATTGGTTTGAGTGATCATTTGCCACTCCGCACAGTTTTGTATCATCAGCAAATTTGGAAACAGTAGATTTTAGTCCATGGTCTATATAATTTATATATATTATGAATAGAAGTGGCCCAAGAACGGAACCCTGAGGAACTCCAATTGCAACACTTTTCCATCCGGAATTAATTCCATTAAAAACAACTCTCTGTTTTCGACCATTCAGCCAATTACTAGTCCAACCTAATAGGCTACCACTTATTCCATGCAAAGCTAATTTAGTAAGTAGTCTTTCGTGTGGGACGGTATCAAAAGCTTTTGCAAAGTCTAGATATATTAAATCTATATTGTTTCTTTTGTCATAATTCGAGATAACTGTGTTGTAGAATTCGAGTAAGTTAGCCACGCAAGAACGTTTCCGTCTGAAACCATGCTGGCTATCATTTATCAAACGGTTACTTTCTAAATGATGTTCGATAGCATCTCTGATGATAGTTTCCATTATTTTTCCTACGATTGAAGTCAAACTTCGGATGACCGAGTAAGGTCGAAATACGTATCAGAGAAATTAAAAAGAGACAACCGCACCAAATGTCTTTTGGACACCTTCTCAGCTATTTGGAACCAGCTCAGAAACTTGTTGCACGAGAGAAATTAAAGCTTCAATATAAACTCAACAACGCCATTGTCGCTGTAGACTTCTTGAAATCATGTATATATATATATATATATATATATATATACATATATGTGTATATATATGTATATATATGTATATAAATATATATGTATATTTATATATATATACATCACCACCGTACCCTTTCCCTCCATCCATCTTTCCCTCTCTCCCTGCCTCTATTGCTCCCCCTGTCATATATCTTTCCTTCTCTCTTTCACTCTATTTCTCTCCATCTATTCATCTGTCTCTCTTAACCCCCGACAAATCTCTTCCTTCATTTCTCCTCATATATATATATATATATATATATATATATATATATATATATATATATATATATATATGTATATATATATATATATATATATACATATATATATATATATATAAATATATATGTATATATATATATATATACATGCATACATACATACATATGCAAGTAACCACAAGGAAAATGAGAACTTGGTAACCGAACGTTTTCGTCTATTTAAGACATTTTCAAAGGTACGAAAATGTTCGGTTACCAAGTTCTTGTTTTCCTAGTGCTAGCATATTTTGTGAATCACGTGTTGTTTATGATTTCTTTGTATATATATATATATATATATATATATATATATATATATATATATATATATATATATATATAAATTATATATCCTTCCACCCGGCCATCTCTGTCCCCCCCCCTGTCTCTCGCTCTCGCACGCACTCCATCCCCCCCCTCCCGCCATATTTTCTCTCTCCCTCTCTTTTTCTCTCACCCGCCATATTTCTCTCTCTGTCCACCCTCCCCTCCATATCTCTCTCTCTTTCTCCCCCCTCCCCCATCTCCTATTTTCTCATTCAATAACTGTGTGTGTGGACATCTAAAAGAATAATTTCAACGAACGCCTCATGAGCTGTCAAACACTGAAATTAATAAATAATAATTCCTTTAACGTCATCCTCACATGTGCTCGCCCAACGTGCATCCGGTCTCGTCGACCTTTGCCTTGGCGAAGTTACTTTACAGAAATGAGGCGATGGCGTCCGAAGCACACAAACGTATTAGTTATGTATCATCAATAATAAATCTAGTTCTCTACACGCAGATGCTGTATAATGCTTAGTTTTCGTAATCATTGTTTTTGTGAGAAATAAAAAATTCGAACTTGCAAAGGTAATTCTTTATTCTGTGCTAAGAAGAAATTTCTGAATGTCATATTTTAGTACTGTATTTGTATTTGTTTCATCGCTTGTTCACTTACAATAGGATGTGTTTAATGTATTATATATGTAATAATACAGTTTAAGTTTATATTAAAATTACTGTAGGGATAATATGTAATGTGCATCTTCATTGAACAAGTTGGAATGTAATTCAGCTTTAGAAATGAATGATCTTACTAGCGAGTTCAACCACAGCGTGCGTCAATTACTTCGCTTAGGCTATTGCTTAGTTTAGACCACGTTTCAAGACAAGAAAGACATTTACCTGTCTGAGACGACAAGTCTGAGAACGTGGCACAACTGTACCAGTGTTCTGGTGATGGTATAGTTTGTTTACAGTGAGGTTTAAAGTCCACGTATCCACAAATAGAAGACTTACCCTTGGTATAGAGGCATGTCACTAGGCCACGCATTTTGTTGAGTTTCCCTACCACGCTAACGGTGACGAAAAGTGAAAATGGTTGCCTTTCACATAACAGCATTCTAGACATAACTCCTCTTAAGCCTAAAGATGTAAAGGAAGTATTAGTTGCACACAAGATACACTGTATTGGCGTAGACCACCATATATTATAAGATGTTAGATATCTTATGTGGTCCAGGAACATTTGAACGAATACTTATGGGTCCACACCTTGACAAGTGTCACATGTTTTCGTAATTACGCGTATTACAAGTCGTAGTTGCTTATTTCCCAGAATTCATTGAATAATGCCTTTATCACAAGTCCGATTACCTTTTGGCAGGATCCATTATTGCATGGTGGCCCTATATCACATGCAACAATCTTTTTTTTCGTTTATATTATGCTGATTTGTGTTATGCTTTGCTTTCGCCACTTTTACGAGACCTGTCGGGATTATATTTCCTCTCCCTTGCACAAACGCTACACAAATCACAACAGGATCAAGACCCAAAACAACATATCAGACTGAACAATACACCCCCATTAAACATTGAAGCTATAATTTGAGTAGTCTAGCAAACATCACACATACTGCTACACAACACAATTTACACAACCGTAATACACTTACTACTTGCGCCTCCCCGAACTGCACTGGCTCTGCACGAAAACCTGAGCAACAAAACACTGACGCTTCCATCACCTCCCTCAATCTTCGTACAGACAGCAGGACTATTTCAACCGTTTAATAATCAAAAACTTGTTGCAGAGGGATAATGCATCAAGTTCTCTCAATGTCCAAATTTCTTTGATGAATTATATGGTGTGTACACAAGTTCCGGACGAACATAAACCTAACAGACCTGTCCGAAAAAAAATATATATGTAGATAGTTCTCCCTAAAAAGAATCTCTGGCAGTGGTAATCTTCAATATTTACAATGAAATGTCTTTCGATATATATATATATATACATATATATATATATATATATACATATATATATATATATATAAATATATATATGTATATATATATATATATATATATATATATATACTGTATATATATATATACATATATGCATATATATATATATACATATACATATATATACACATATACATATATATATGTATATACATGAATATATGTATGCATATATATGCATATATATATGTATATATGCATATATATGCATATATACGTATATTTACATATGCATATACATATACACATATATATGTATTTATTTACATATATATACATATATATGTATATATACTGTATATATACATACATATTTTTCACTATCCTTGTCATTACCTTTGAGACTCATGTTTATGCACAAAAATCAAAATACTGATACACAAAACAGGCACAAACACGACGAACAAGAGGGAAGATGCAAACGAAAAAACAACACACGAACTGAACCGTCGGGAATCGTCGGGAAACGAGCGAACAGTTTGCCACCTACCGCTGGCGTTTCAAATTATCGCGCATCACCACATCGTATCTCAAAATTTTCGTATGTTAGGGCGATCGTATCTCAAGGTATCATTATGTGTGTGTGTGTGTGTGTGTGTGTGTGTGTGTGTGTGTGTGTGTGTGTGTGTGTGTGTGTGTGTGTGTGTGTGTGTGTGTCTGTGTGTGTGTGTGTGCCTATGTGTGCGTGTATGTGTGTATATACTGTATATATATATATATATATATATATATATATATAAATATATGCTAAACAGAAATGTAGTAGCACATTTGTAAATGACACACAGGAAACCCACAGTCGGAGAAAATAAACTTCGAATAAAGAAGAATCCTATATTTCGGCTACCAACTTTCCTGAAGAGGGCTACAGTTGATAGCCGAAATATAGGATTCTTCTTTATTCGAAGTTTATTTTCTCCGACTGTGGGTTTCCTGTGTCATATACATACATGTGTGTGTGTGTGTGTGCGTGTGTATGTATGTATGTATATACTTATGTGTACATACTGTATATAAACAGAAAATAACGCTGGGGTCGACGACTCGTCTGTGACGTCAACGAACGACCTCGACCGCCGCCGTTGGGGGTGTGGGGCTCCCATGGCGACTGGTGGTCGGATCACATAACGACATCGCCCACACGGCCGTTGGTAGAACCTGGAAATATGTTCATTTCAACCCGGCAGACAGCAATTACAAGTAGAGGGGTAAGGAGAACCCCGGATGGAATTAAGATATTGACGGAATGCACACGACGAAAATAATGGACAGCTGGGAGATTAGTGAAGAATATATGAGAATGTATTGGGAAGAAACAGAGTACCGCGGGACATCGCCCCGGCTATTGTAGGGCGATACCAGGCTCCCATCGTCCGAGCTGAAGGAGAACGATCCTACAGTGATCATTTAGTTCACAGGGTTGGTTCGAGGTTGTGGGGAAGACTCTCGGCGCTAATTCATGACCTGAGGTGGTGACGGGAGTTCCTCGATTCCTCGGGGGAATGGGGACAGAGGTGGAAGAAGGTGAGAAGCCTACGCCAGGAGGCGCGTAACTGCAACCGAAGACGTCACTTTTGCTCTTGGAATGTTGGGGCAGGTAACAGTCACCTGTGGGAATCGGAGAGGAGTGCGGGATTCGAACCCACAACTAAGCGAATGCGATACTAACACGCTTCCGATTATGCCTCCAGAGGAAAGAGTAGGCATACATGCATATACCAACGGATTTTTCCCCTTTACAAAAGAGGTAGCCAAAGTCAAAGGCATAAATCCACTCCCACCCATTTAATCCCCACGCACTCCCATTCACCACCCCTCCCTCCCTCTTTTCTTGGCTTTTCCTTAAAGACGGGTCATCCCTGCATCTCGACCACTGCCCTGGGTCAGAAGCAATATAGCAAGACACAGCACATTCACAGCAACGCCGCTTCATTTAATCGGCGACACCTTCTCGCCGTTCCCTCATGCAGGAAACGAAAAGACAGGGAGAAATGCCTTCGGGCTGCGTCAAAATATCATTCACACATACCTCCCTCACCGCCCATCCTTCTCCCACTCCCTCTCATGCATCGCAGCATCATCCATACACAACCATTCTCCACTCACCCTTACTTTCTGTCTTCTCCCTTCCTTCTCAATGCTCCTTTTACCCCATCCATCCATCTCATCTTCGGTCGCCCCCTCATGTTCATTCCATCCACCTCTGCCTTCCCCACTTCTTTTTCTAATCTTTCTTCATTCATTCTTTTCATGTGTCCAAACCATTCCAATACTATTTCATTGACTCTATCTCCCAACTTCCTTTCCACCTCCGCTCTCCTCCTCACCTCCTAGTTTCTCACTCTATCCAGCCTAGTAACCCCTACCATACTTCTCAGGCATTTCATCTTAAACACATTGAAACTCTTCCTCTCTTATGTTCCATGTTTCTGCCCCATATAGTTCTGTCGGCACAATCACTCCTTCATACAATCTCCTCTTAGCCTCCATTCCCAAATGTCTATTTCTCATTACACTTTTTAATCCCCCAAGGCATTTACTTGCTTCTCTCAATCTACATTCTACCTCCAGCCCAAAGTATCTAAAGCTATCCACTTCCTCCAGTCTCTCTCCCTTGTACATCTTATCACACCAACATTTATCTCCAACTTTCTTTTTTCCCACACCTTCCCAAACTCTGTTCACTAACTTCCTTAATTCCTCCTCTGATCCTGCCACAAGCGCAGTGTCGTCAGCAAACAACAACTTGCTTATCTCCCACTCTTCTCCATTTTCTTTAACCATCTCCAATCCCCGGCCTATTATCCTTGCCTTTACCTCTCGCACCACCCCCATCCATGTATAAATTGAACAGCCATGGCGACATAACACATCCCTAGCGAAGTCCCACCTTTACCTCAAACCACAAGTCCAAGCCCCCCATACTATGTCGTGGGCACAACCACCCCTTCATATAATCTTCTCTTTGCATCCACTCCCAGATGCCAGTTTATCTTTCCACGTTTCAATCCCCACGACATTTACTTGCTCCCATCACTCTACAATTCACCTCCACCACCACTCTTCTATTTCCTGCCACATGCGTCCCCAAATACTTAAATCTATCCACTTTCTCCAGCTTCTCTCTTATGTAGGTGCTGGGCGCTATATTGGGAATTGGTGGTGAAGTTAACTCGGGCGGAGTTCTTGGCTTTAATCTTCCAAGTTTAGTTCTGTCTTCAATATACACGGCAAGCTCCCAGCAAAACTCGGAGGGTTGCCAGAAACATATTCTATGTACATATTAACAAAGGTTGCCAATCATGGAATAAGGAGGCTGTTGCCATATGAGTTGTAAGGAAAATTTGGAAGGCTGGGTCGCGTCGGTTGAGGCGCCGGCCGGTAGCGTGCAGGTGGCTGACCCGAGATGCAGCTGGGCCATTGTCCAAAGTAGAGGGCTTGACCTGAGATGCAGAGAATCTATTGCCGGTGAAGGGGCGTAGTCGGAGAACTCGGTTAGCTTGGTCATTGAACAATGATCTCCCTTGGGAGATCGTAGCCGTCGTCGAGACTACCACGTTGTAGCATATGTG
>NC_134785.1:57941907-57944407 GCF_046742065.1 Oratosquilla oratoria | reverse complement strand
TTTCTTTTCAGAAGCTTTCTTCTACTGTGTCATATGATATCAATGTGTTTGTGCATCAATGTATTATATCTATCGATATATTTATACAAGTACAATTATTACTAAACAGAAATGTAGTAGCACATTTCTAAGTAACACACAAGAAACCCACAGTCGGAGAAAATAAACTTCGAATGAAAGGAGATGATATATTTCGGCTACTAACTGCAGCCCTCTTAAGGAAAGTACATAAGTTTGTTTTCTCCGACTGTGGGTTTCTTGTGTGTTAAGCACAATTATCTATAGAATGCAAACTCAACAAAAGCCTTTTTTTTCAGAGACTCAGATTTGGGATCATCCCGCCACCCGTCTACTTAATAAAATCGCCAGCCGCCTGCCTCAGTGAAATACACATACCAATCCACGGTACTAGAAGTTTATTTTTCTCCTACATATTTGAATTTATGAAGCGGCCTTGCTGTGGATGTGCTGTGTCTTGCGACATTGCTTCTGACCCAGGGCGGTGGACAGGATGCAGGGATGACCCGCCATCCAGGAGGTGCCAAGATAAGAGGCAGGGAGGAGGGTGGAGGGGAGTGGAATATATAGGAAATGGAATGGGTGGGAATGGTTTCTATGCCTTTTTCTTTTTGGCTACCCCCCGTGTAGGGGGAAAAAGCCTTTGGTATATGTATGTATGTACATATTTGACAATGTCAAACATAAAGAACTTTCTGAAATGCTAGCTAGAGATCAAATTGACGACAAAAATATGCGAACCAATCAACCTAGTGTACAGCAATCAACGTCCAATTGGCTTGTGGAACCAAGTCAGGAGCTGAGTTCGCCAGGGTGTAAAGTCTCCAGATTTGTTCAATTCGTATGTGGAAATGGTTCTTAGAACTCGAAACGTTGCCAGAAAGAATTATTGCCAAAAGGATGATACTGTTTTCATCGTGACTTCAAAAGTAGATTTTCAAACTTTCTTCGACAACTCTGCACTAATCAGTACTGTCTCCTTATCAACAGCAAGATGAAGTGCCTGGTTGTTTCAAAACCATAAGTAATTGTAAAACCCCAAATGAAACAGGGAAACATCATGATCGAACAAAGTCAAATAATTACCTCGGCGCTTTAGTCACTTCAGGCTCAGGATGTGAAAAAGAAATTCGTCGCAGAATATCGTTAGCAGAAAATTACATGAAGATGAAGACAATCTCCAACGATAGAAAATTATCAATATCTATCAAATGTACGTTTACTTAAAGTCTGTATGATCAAATTTGTTATGCAGATGTGAGGGACGCTTTCGGTGATGCCGAGAAGGAATCTTGAAGCCGCTGTGATTTGGTTCTAGAAAACAATACTTCGCATCCAATATGTTGACAGTGATAACGAACACATCTTCAGGTAAATGGAGCATGATCAAAGAAAGGCAACTACACTTTCTCGCCGCATCATCAGGACGGAAAAATCTGAAGACCTGATTTTATTTGGAGGAATAACTAAACAAAGACCCCAAGTATGGCACCGTATGAATTTTTATTAAACAGCTTCCAACCTCTTAACTTTAAATACAAACAAAATTCGCGCCATGGTGAGAAAACGGAATCAATGACAGAGTATATTCCGATTACATCATCGAATCGATGTTGGCACCAAAGAGAAAGAACCCAATTGATCCGTTCCACACATTTGAACAAAAAGTACAGTTTATGTAGAATAATTGTATCTCCGCATGCATAAGAAAAAGCAAATATAAAAGACAAATAGAATAAAAAAAAAAGAGAAAATGGAAACAAAAGACGATGCTGACCTGTTACAGACACACCAAAGTCGAATAATTAATTAGGCAGGGGAGAAGAACATAGCGATGAACAAGGATAAGTAATACAATACACTGATCTTCAAACAAGATGGAAGATGACATGGTCTACTTGGCTCTAAAAATGACGAACTTCCGTTTTCTATTGGCCAGTCCTTCTTCGGGCGCCTGTGTCTTAATCGCCACCACAGCGCGATATTATCCGCATAAGCAGTGATGATTGTATCTTTTCGGGGGCCTTTCGCTATGTCCGCGAGTATAAGTGTAAAGAGGAGGGGGACCACTACGGAGCCTTGAGGTACACCCATATCTATAGACATCCGGTCGCTCAGAACTCTTTTCCACCTCTACTATTGAGCGGCCGGTGAGGAAGGAGCGGGTGAAAGAATACAGCGCCTGGGAAACTCCATGCGACTTTAGTTTGAGCAGAAGCTTAGCGTGCCATACGATGTCGAAAGCTCGGGGTATCATCTTAAAAATAAAAATAAAACTCTTTCACAATTATTCTGAAATGACCTCAGCGGTGGCGGTGTTTGGGGCACACTTCCGTCAGGGCGATTGGCTGTACAATACTGACTACCGATACGTGGTGACGTCACGGCAACGGTGACAACTGATTGGCCGAGTGGTGACGTCACGGCAACGGAGACGACTGATTGGCCGAGAACGCTGATGTCACGGCAACGGAGACGATTG
>NC_134785.1:57931907-57936907 GCF_046742065.1 Oratosquilla oratoria | reverse complement strand
GAGAAACACAATACCCTGAGGAATTATACATTAATTGTACAGGGTAATTATAGCTAAGTTCATTAAATACATATTTGAAAATTTAATTTCACCTACTCTATAAAGTGATGCGACACTTCCTTAAACTTCTCTTTCTGTCCCAGTGTTGCAGCCACAATCACTCCTTCATGTAATATGCTCTTTGCATTCATTCCCAGATGTTTATTTCTCATAACATTTTTCTATCCTCCAAGTCATTCAGTTCCTTCTCTCATTCTGCAATGTACCTCCACCTTCACTATTCCATTTCCTGCCACAAACGACCCCAAATACTTAAAAACTATCCACTTCTTCCAGAATTTCTCTTTTAAAACTTACTTCCAACTCACTGGCATCCTCTGACTAATTTGTCGACGTGTTTGTCTGGTGTTATGTCATTTGAGATAGTTACTCCTAGGTCCCTTTCTGAGTTTATTTTTTTTACTTCCTTTGTACCAAAGTTATATTTATATGATATTCTATTTGCTTTTTCCAAATTCCATCATATTAC
The DNA here is from genome assembly GCF_046742065.1 of Oratosquilla oratoria. Lineage (NCBI taxonomy): Eukaryota > Metazoa > Arthropoda > Malacostraca > Stomatopoda > Squillidae > Oratosquilla > Oratosquilla oratoria. Next base: position 57,936,378 of record NC_134785.1, on the reverse strand, counting down.
ATTGATTAATGTTGAAGTTCACTTCGCACTTCTGACTCCATTTCCAGACTTTGTCTAGGTCTTCTTGAAAAGATTTGCAGTCTTCCTCTGTACTTACTCTCTTTAGTAGTTTCACATCATCTGCAAAGAAGTTCATATAACATTCCACACCTTCATCCATATCATTTATATAAATAGCAAACATTATCAGAGCCAATACAGAGCCTTGTGGGACTCCACTTATCATATCTTCCCAATTTGAGTTCTTGTCTCTAAGTACCACCCTCATTTTTCTTCCGTTCAAGAAATCTTTCATCCATTCCAATAACTTTCCTTGTATTCCACCTATTATTTCAATTTTTCTTAGTAGCTTTTTGTGTGGTACTTTGTCAAAAGCCTTTTGTAAGTCCAAGAAAGCACAATCTGCCCATCTGTCTCTTTCTTGTATTATTTCTATTAATCTTGAGTAAAAGCATATTAAGTTTGTGGTACATGATCTTCCACTTGTGTGTGTGTGTATTTACCTAGTTGTAGTTGTATTTTACGGGAAGGGGAGCTATGCTCATGGTGTCCCATTTTCATATCTCGTTTTATCTAAACTATTTTTAAAAATTGTGTGTGTGTGTGTGTGTGTGTGTGTGTGTGTGTGTGTGTGTGTGTGTGTGTGTGTATTCACCTTGGTCTTTGGATCATGTGTTGGGCTCATGATCAACAGCTATTTCCCTCCCAGAAGAGAGCTCAGAGCTCATATGGCCAATCTATGGGTAATGCTATGACTTTACACACACACACACACACCCAACTCCCTAACCACAAGAGTTGGAGTAATGACTCAAAGCGCAGCGATACTGAAACTATTTCAGCCTTGGGCAGGATTCGAACCCGGACTGCCGTAGTGAGTCGGGGACTCTACCAACCACGCCACCAAATCATGTGTGTGTGTGTATGTAAAACCACAAAAACTCTTTTCTACATTGTAGCTACTGTAAATGCTATGGCCATCACATCTCAGTCTGGAGAAAGAGATTATATAATGACTTGCATCCTAAACAAAGAAAGGGAAAATGGGCAAAAGAAAACTCCCAAAAATAAACTAGAGGAAACCCCTTAAATTTGTAATGAAGATTGCCTTCATCACAAGACTCATGTAATGTCCTGTTCTATTGACAATTACATAAGAACATAAGAATAAAAAAAAAAACTGCAAGAAACCACAAGACCTACACTAGGCAGTTCCATGTCCATTACCACCTATCATCGCCATCCATAAAGTCATCTAACCTTCTCTTAAAACCACAAATAGTTTCAGCACTCGTTAAACACTGTTGGTAAACCAATTCTTACCTATTTCCTTCTTAGATATAAATCATCAAATTCCATTCCATTACTATGAGTCCTGCCCTGCTGCCTTGATATGATGACCTTTTCAGCATCACCTTTGTTAAAACCCTTGACCCATTTGAATACCTCTATTAGATCACCCCACACTCTGCGTCTTTCCAGAGAGTGTAAGTTAAGGTGCCGCCTGTCTTCGTAGCATAAATTTCTGAGCCCATGTATCATTTAGGGTCATTCTCGTCTCCACTGCTTCAAGTGAATTGATATCCATTCTATTGGATGGATACCAAAACTGTACCACATAGTCAAGGATGGATCTAACTAATGCCAGATATTGTTTCTTAACTACATCTGCACTTTTGTTTGTAAACATCCTAGCAATAAATCCTGATACCCAGGACCGGTTTAAGGAGCTGCAGGGCGTGGGTTATGCTGTTCCTTATGCTACATAAGGAACAGCATAACCCACACCCGCATATATATATGTATATATATATATATGTATATATATATATATATTTATGTGTGTGTGTATATATATATATATATATATATATATATATATATATATATGTGTGTGTGTGTATATATATATATATATATGTATATATATATATGTATATATATATATATATATATATATATATATATGTATATATATGTATATATATGTATAAATATATATATATATATGTATATATGTATATATATATATATATTGCTAGTAAGGCTGGATGGACTCAACTGAAAAAAGAGGGTTTTATTTTGTACACTTTTTGTTCCTTTTTGAAGAACAACACCAAGCATACCCTACCAGTACCTGAGCCAATAGACTTTTTGTGCTGCCTCGGAGAATCTTAGAACCGTTTGCTGAACTGAGTGCACTTCACACCAACTAGTTACGTGGCTCACATGATAGACTTATGAGGCTTGGCAACAGAAAACTCCTCAATTATCCTAGATTCCCTTTGATTTTGAAAAGGAGCATTCATCACTACAGTTGGTAACCATTAGAGTTAAATAGATCTTCAATGCAACCTCAACATTAGGAAAACAAGACCCCAAAAAATTATCAACTATCTGACGATACAGTGTCACTTCATAAAAGTCTTGTTGAGATCCAGCAACAGTATCAGCTTGGTCAGTTTTCAAAATTTCACTAAATTGGATCAGTTCCTCTTTTGAATTCCTTTTCCAAGTCTTCAGGGTAAGCATGAATCAGTTTTGTTGCACCAACTTTTACTTCATCTGGAGTGAGTTTTGGCAGCTTTCGAAGAAACCCAAACATACCTTTCAACTTCTTATATGCTATCTGCCTTTTTGAGAAAGCAGCAACCAAGCTGTCCACAATAACCAGAAAAGCTCCAATTCTGAATGATTCAGATGGCTGGATGGATTCTATGCTGCTGTCATCTGAGGTAGAACCATCATAGTGATCATACTTGCAATTCTTTTGTCTTTGTCGTGAAACGTCCTTGCAGTAGCAATTGCAATCAGTAAGAATTTTGGCCTGATCTTCAAAAACTGTGAAAGTTGGCCGAAGAGCTTCAACATAGCCTTGCAAAGATTCGTACAACGCACAAGCAGAATTTAAGTCCTGATCTGATGACTGCAAGGAAACACTGGTTTTCTGAAATCTTTCCAGAATCTGATCCCACAGTACATTCATAAGTTACCAAGAATCCTTTAGCCTGTTGCCCCATCAATGAGTAGAAGCAGAAAAGAATGTGTATATATTTTCAACAAAAGAAAAAAAAAAATTGACTGTTTCTAGAAAACATTCAGCAGCAAATTTTCCTACGAAGTTGAGGGAATGGGCAAATTATGGAATATACTCCACAAATTTACACCTTTCCTCGATGATGGCTTGTAGGTCATTGTATTTACCACTCACAACTCTGGCCTCTACAATCTTTGATGTTGATTTCCTTTTCTTTAAAGAAATCTAGTAAGCTGTCAGCAAGAATTGCATAACTACATCCTTCCATCTCTAAACACTTGATAAATCTTTCTACTGGTCCAGAGGGCAACACGTATCGCACAAAGTAAGTTGGTCAATGTGTGCTAAATCTGGTGTTGAATCCAGTGAAATTGAATGATAATTGGACTTTTTAATTTCACTGATCATTTGGTCAAGCATCTTGCCCCTGATCAGATTAATAAACTCTTCACATATCTTTGGACAGATATGAAGTATGACCTTTTCCTTTGTTCCTATGACCATTTATGTGTTCAGATAGAAATGGGTCAAACTTGGCTAGCAGTTCTAACAGTTCAAGGTTATTATCATTCTTTGAAGATAATTACCTTGGGGTGAAAGGGGCTTTGGGGAAGAGGGGAATGTCTGTTGAGGAAGGACAGGAGAGGACAGAAGATAGGGGTGAATGGAGAATGGTTGTATATGGATGATGTTGTGATGCATGAGGTGGAATGGGTGGGGGGATGGGGGGTGAGGTAGTATGTGTGAGAAAAATTTGATGCAGCCCGAAGGGATTTCTCCCCGTCTTCTCCTTTTCTGCATGAGGGGACGGAGAGGGGGGGTCGCCGATTTAATGAAGTGGCCTTGCTGTGGATGTGCTGTGTCTTGTGACACTGCCTCTGACCCAGGGCAGTGGACAAGATGCAGGGATGACCCGTCATCCAGGAGGTGCCAAGATAAGAGGGAGGGTAGAGGGTGGAGGGGAGTGGAGTGTATTTAGGGATGGAATGGGTGGGAATGGTTTTTATGCTTTTTTCTTTTTGGCTACCTCCCTTGTAAGGGGGAAAAAGCCTTGGTATATGTATGTATGTGATGTGAAGAGACAACAGTTTCATCACTTCCACAGAAAGGGAGACCTCATTCTGCTAAAAACTTTATAACTTCTACAACACAATCAAGCACTTTTTGCCAGTACTGTTGTTCATTTTCCATCTGTTTGATAAGTACAGCATCAGCATGTTCACCCTTCTTCCGAGCTAACAAGGCAACAATAGCTTCCTTGTGCAGAGTACTTTCTTTGTGTCAAATCAGTCCAGTGTTAGTATTCTTGCAATCATCAAAACTTTCCTCGGCAAACTTAGAAGGAAACTCTGGGTTTATAACTTTACATGGAAAGCAAAATAGGCAACCTCGACTTGGTGAGTAGCGGAGCCAACTTCTTTCTTGTTTACAATT
>NC_134785.1:57876907-57929407 GCF_046742065.1 Oratosquilla oratoria | reverse complement strand
TTTTTTTTATATCTATCTTACCAAAAGGGCCAATTTTGAGGCATTTCTAAGCATACATTGCGGTATAATTTTTATCTATCGAAGATGGAGCAACAAATTATGTACCAAATAAAAGAACATGATCTGCTCTACGTTTAGCAACTGTTAGAATGGATGAATTTTCACCGTGAATTTTAAAAGATATGAAATTATTGAAAATCCTGACTTTTTTGCTAACCTGGAGACATGGTTTTTGTATGGATGGTTGAATTTCTAGTGAATCGTACAAAATTTCAGCATTTAATTTCATATTTACAGAAACCTGTTAATGATGTTTGGCAATACTGAACAGTACAAAAGCAAGGCTAGCACAGACACTTGATCCAAATCCAGAAAACTATCCACAAGGTACTTCAGAATGGCATTAAGCAAGGAGCTACGAGAACGCACAGTTGATGTATCAGAACCTCCACTTGCAGTTCACAAGCAAGCATCAACTCGGCCGTCCACCAGATCTCTCATTGAAACCTTCCTGGTCGGATACCCTTCTGCTTGCATCAGTGGTTTCCAGCTTCCCACCAACAGACAAGCATTCCACCACTTCCTTTGTCTCCAATGTTTACCAGAAAATACAGGGAAACCCATGGTTCAAGACCTCGCCTATGAAACGGTTGAAGATATTATCCCATTCTGGCTGATGGCTAGGATCAAGACGATGACCAGACAGAACTGCATGAAGCCCTTCGTGAAACTCCATGATAAACACAGATGAGGATCGAACCAAGTGACCCTAGAGGAAAGAGGAGTGTATTTGTCTTGGAATTGGACAGCTTGTTCGACTTAGGAGCTCCAGAGGCTCTCCAGGATATAGAGAGCAACAGACTGTTACCCAGGGAGAAGAAAGATGAGGACATCAGGCTCCAGCAGGACCAGAGGAGTGGGAGGAGAGGTCAAGTCGGGTCATAACAAGATCTCTGAGACAAGATCCCAGCAACAAGTAGTCCGGACAGAGAAGCAACTGTAGATGCAAGAACAAGGTAATCATACTTTCATACTTTTACTAATCATACTTTTGAATATCACAACAAGTTGGAAATTTTACATGCTTACCACATTGTATTATTTTGCAGTTTTATATACTTACCACATTGTATTATTTTGCAGTTTTACAAGATTACCACATTGTATTATTTTGCAGCTGCAGCAGAACAAGAGGCAGTTACTCACGTGGATGACATTACCTGGGGTAATTACAGTGACAGTGACGCTAACAAAAAGAATATGGATTACCAGCAATCTCGTCCTGGATGTTCTTACCATGAAGACACCGTGACTTTGACGGGGCCATTCACCAAGCCAGATGGATGGTCAGGAACTTGTATTCCATGTAGATGCTGATGTTTTGTGACTAACTTGAGTATGATGAAGAGACTGTTGCAAAGCTGGAACGACCCAACATCTTCCTAGCGCTGTTCTAAACACCAATGTCGATGATGTCAACATCTGCTGCGGATGCTCCTGTGAATGATCTTCAGCTCATCCATTGAAATACAAGAGATCAGTCCCAGAGGTTGTTAAAGCAATTCTTCAGAAGATGGAAAATCACAAGTGGTACTTGACACAGAGGCCGTGCCATTCGCGCTCTTCAGCCTGAGTGACAGACAGAAACAGGACATTGCTGGTCAGCTGCATGCCACTCAGAAGCCAGACGGCTTCAGAAGGGCTATGTTTCAGAAGGTAAGAGTAGATTTCATTGGTCCGGAATCCCACCTTCTGTTACACATCCTCAGCATTGAACCTGACTGGCTCCTGGATCGGGTTGAATCATAGCCAGAGAAGGAGGAATACAAGAAAGCCTTGGGATATGCGATAAACCTTAGAGTAGTGAATGACATCGCTGAGCGTGGAGTCAAGACGATGAGTGATTTTGCAAATGTCATCACCACAGATTCCAAGCAGAGGGAATATCTCCTCCATGCTGTGGAATGCAACAGACGGCGCCTCGAAAGCTTCAAGAAGCAAACACTTAACAAATTATTATGTAACATCAATTTGATACATATAATCATGATTATTTTGGTAGTTTCAGTTGATGGTTTGACTTGTTGCAAAATTACACTTTCCACTTTGTATGACAGATGTCAAATGTATGGAATTCTATTTTTCTGTAAATATTATAAATAACATGCCACTTTTTGTACAATGTCAATCAGATTGTACACGTTCAAAAGAGCATTAGAAATGCTTTAATGTGATAACTTTTGTTTAGAAATGCCTCAAAATTGGTCCTTTTGGTAAGATAGCAAAAAAACTTCAGCCTCCATGCGGCAATGCTTCATCCTAGATAAAAATGGATGTGAATTTTGGCTTTTTTCAGGTCAAAAAGCATGAGAAAAAAGACAGTAACGTATGAAAATATGAAAAAGTTATTTTGTAACAGGTCTAATCCCAGTGTCTTCCCCTGACCAATGGTGTCCTTAGTGTTTTCCGCAAATTTACTAACATCACTATCGATCTCTGTGCCCAAGTCGTTTATATACATAATAAACAATAAGGGACCCAAAAACGGGCCCTGGGGAACTCCACTAAAAACACTACCCCATTTAGATTTTACACCGTTAATGGTGACCCGCTGTTTTCTGTCACAGATCCATGCTCTAATCCATCCAAACACTTTTCCTCCTATGCCATGACCTTTGACTTTATTTAGCAGTCTCTGGAGGGTACCCCGTCGAACGCTTTGCTAAAGTCAAGGTATATAACATCGTAACTATCATTGTTACCAGCCATCTTTTGTAGACATTAGTGTACAAGGATAAAAGATTTGTTACATATGATCTACCCTTGGTGAACCCATGCTGCGAGTCACAAATCAAATTATTCCTCTTGGTGGAAGCTCTGATTCTATTAACTGTTATTCATTCCAGCATTTTACCTATAACCGACGTCAAACTGATTTATCTGTAGTTGTGCATAGAAGATTTAGGACATTTTTTTTTTTTAAATGGAACAATGTTTGCCTCCCCCCAAGAAATAAGCACGAATGCAGTGTCTACCAACTTACTAAATACTTCCGTTAACTGTTCATAATTTCAAATTTACGCTCTTTTTATCACTCTAGGAATTTTTCGTTCGAACCCAGAAATTTTGTAGCTAAGTCTATCAATCTGTTTAACAAATTCTTCTTTATTATTACTGATACTAATTAGTTTATTTCTCTCATCCCCACTGAGGACCGGCTCGCAGTCAGGAACCATATCTATCTTCTCCTTTGTAAATACCAAAAGAAAATATTTATCAACCGCCTCGCTCATTTTCCCTCCAAATATATCAAGATATCCTCATCGATTTTAATTGGCCCTATCTTTTTCTTATCTCTAGTTCTGTACAGATGAAAGAAACCCTTTCGGTTAGATCCCTAACCCAAACCATTACATTATACATAGACCTTAGATGTGTTTCTCCACTTTTCATTCTAACATAAACACCTCTTTTTATTCCGATCTCATTTTTCGGCATGCGGCCTTGCTGTGGATGTGCTATGTCTTGCGACACTGCTTCTGACCCAGGGCAGTGGACAAGGTGCAGGGATGACTCGTCATCCAGGAGGTGCTAAGATAAGAGGAAGGGTGGAGGGGTGTGGAGTGTATTCAGGGATGGAATGGGTGGGAATGATTTAATGCCTTTTCCTTTTTGGCTACCTCCCTTGTAAGGGGGAAAAAGCCTTGGTATATGTATGTATGTATTTTTCAACCTATCCGTCATTCACTTAAGAGTATTAGTATCCCTTCTAATTTACTTTTGGGGGTAGAGATTTACGCTAGGCACACAGAATTCTAGCGGTTATGTACATTTTATCTAGACCCCTGACCCCGCTATCGACCTGAAGGTTTACTTTGTATGTGATATTTCTTGAAGGTTACCTAACTCCCCCCGTGACGTGACCTAGATCTAGACCTCTGACCTCGTTAATGACCTCACGGCTAACCGTGTTACTGACCTCACTGTACATATCATCTTCACCGCTGACCCCGTTACTGAGCTCCGGGCTGGCCTCGTATGTAATCTCACTTGGAAGTTTCCTGCCCTTCTCCGTGATATGACCTAGGACAGACCTCTGACCTTGTTCGTGACCTCCTGGCTGACCTCGTTACTGATATCACTGCCACGACTTAATACAGGTTTTTCACCACCTGGAACGGTTCCAAACTGCCCAAAGTATTTTCTCATTTTTTTCAAAAAATTACCCTTCTGAACTAGGATGTTAAAATGTTATTCTTACTATTCAGTTTTTGAATCTCATCTACTGGTGTGATGCTCAGGTGCATGTCCCTGACTTCCTTTCGTATCACAAGGAACTATTTCCATATCTGAAAATGGGACATTTCTTTATTTACCCTTAGCACACTGCGGTAGGGAAAGAGTACTGCCACCGTGTTTCCCTTTGTGTGAGACGACTACATGAGAAGGAGCAGAAGTGTCTTGACAAAAATGTACTTGGATTTGACCACCCTCTCGTAAGGAAGACTGAGACCTTTATATATTATACCAAAATTTAGAGCTCCGCGGAGACGGATATTTATTCCCCCATAAAATGCGATTGTAGATAAAACCGTTGAAGTAATTTTGAATTTTCCGGACGCAAACCGCGGGTTATTTCTTATCACCGTGTCTGCGGTTGTGGATGAAGTCGTGGATTGTTCTACTCATAAAGTTTGTAGTATATATATGTGCTGGAACTTAAGGGTATCTAAGTGTATCTAAGCACGGCGAAAGGGTATCTAAGGGTATCTAAGCACGACGAAAGATTTCGCCAAGATATGAAAACTATAGTGGGAGCATCAAGGTAGATGAGATACTCACATGATGGCTGACTACTGATGAAGTAGTAAAACTGAAAACATGTAAAGCACCCATCTCTTCTTTGTCTAATATCAGACTTAACTTTTCTTTTAGTTTTCTAGCATCTGAATATACTGTTCTTAGTAATTAGATTTTAAATGGTTTTTCAAACTAGTTGTTCCACGTACTTTTCGTAAATAAATTTGTTTACACGACAGACACTGTGCAATATCGCTAGATTTTTTCTAGAATTTTTTTTCACACGGCGATCCCAGTATTCATTGTCGCGGTTGCTGTGCCATTATACACGCACCACAAGCAGAGTTTGACCACGGACTAAGGACCCGAAGAGAATAAGGAAATCATAGATCGGGTACCCAATCCTTCGGTCAGCATGTGTTACCATATTACCGGCTTTTGGTTTAAATGTATTTTAGTCATATCTTTTGATAAATATACCTACTTAAAGCATTTTCTGGTGTTAATTCCATGTGTAATTGGGGAATTTTGTGTCATATTTGGATATCTAGAATAGATTACTTAAATATCATTGAACAAAAACAAATGAACATAGATCTTTAGAAGTCCATGCTGTGGCAATACTGCCGCCGAGTGATAACAATGTACGACGTAGTTGCGATAAAAGCCTCCTCCACTGAAATATAGATGGTAGAGAAAGATAAAGAAAATATGAATAAAAAATAAATAAGAAAGAGAATATATGTATATTTCTATAAATTTCTAGATTTAAAGAAATAATGAAAGCTTAGTCATGCTAGTATTGGCTTTAGCATATACAAAATACAACATGTAACTATTGCAATACACTGGGCGAGGGGGTGAAAGCGACAGAAAGAAGAGAGAGACAGGGGGTAGAAAGAAAGAGGGGGTGAGGGTGAGAGAGAGAGACAGACAGGGGAGGAAGAAAGACAGAATGAGGGGGAGAGAGGAAGAGAAAGAAAGTGGGAGGGAGAGAGAGAACGAGAGGTGGAGGAAGAGGATAAGATCTAATATATAAACATGCAGAAACTGACAAGTGAGAATAGAAGAGATTTATATGAAAAGAAGGAGAGGGTAAAGGGATTGTGACATGAAGGAGGAGGAACTTTGGATGAGTGGAGATCCTCAACCTCTGGCGACAATTATGAAGAGCTTTGATCATTATCTGAAAAAACTGTGGTGGATAATAACGCGGAGTTTTTTGTTTACAACGCGGACGCGGAGTAATACGGGTATTATTTTCACTGCGGAGGTTCCCCAGAGATGGCGGCGTATATCTGGTATCTCACTAATATAAATCGATTCGTTTTAGTAGGTATTTTTTTCTCTTTGCGAATACATATTAATTATTCCCTCTCCATATATCCATTCAAGCTTTTCATGTTCATGTCTGTTGTCAGTTTGGCTTGGAGTTCCAATGTCTACTGTCTCAGGTTTGTTAAGGTTCCCTTTCATTACCTATTTTCCATGCGATTTTATTTCTCCTGGCGTCGCAGACACATATATTATGTGATCTGTTTTTCCCAGCGATGATGGTGGAGGTCTGTTTCCTTATTTTCTGTATTTGGGAATGGAAGGTCCAGTATAGCATATCTGCATTTGTTTAAGTTTTGATTGTTTTGGGTAAAGTAAGGGGAGCTAAGACTGGCTCAAATTTCAACTCATTTATTCTTTCCCCGCCTCCGAGTTCCTCCAGCCCACATTTTTATTCTTGAAATCTTCCAGCGATACAAACCAAATCACAGGTATCTCATTTCTAAACTAATATCTGCGTAGATACGCTTAAGGCGTACTGAAGGAGGGTGTCTGATGGTTTTGTGTGCGCATGCGCACGTGCGCACGCGTGTGTATTTTATTTGATTAAAACCATCACCCTAGCCAGTGTGGAAACATATGTACAATCGCCAGAACTTATAACTGCTAGGGCCAGACTTATTTATCCATTGGGTTGAGGGCACCATAGATCCTTCCCCTTAGGTCGGAGAGCGAAAAAAATATATATAGACAAATAATAATAATTATAATAGTAATACTAATAATAATAGTAATAAAAATGTCCCCAACATATTTATCTATATAAACCTATTAGGAGACAGTGTTGTTAGGTGGGGGGAAATATATATGTATCTATATTATTTAGTTTTGTTTCATTTATACCTTCTTACTGGCCAGGATGTTGAGCACAAGCTGTATGTACCAAGCTTTGCATGTTTTGTACAAACAGTAGGCCCACCATTTTTTTTTGTGTTTTTTCTTTGATCGTTATACCAGCGCTAGTGGGCAGTTCGGCGGAAATAGAAAAAAAGAGGAATTTAGCCGGTTTTTATCTTATTTTCAATTTATTTTTATTTATTTATTTGTCATTTTAGTTTATCTATCTTATTATTTTTTTCCAATGTCGGCTGACCCAGTGAATAAAAAACGTCCGGCCAAGAGCTTTGTCGCCTGGCCAGGTAATGTCTATCTTGGCTTGAACGATGGCCCAAACGAAGTAGTAACCTAAACGAGGTGACTGATGACCGCGGTTGTTGGACTCGCTAATGAGGTCATTCATTTGTAATTCAAAATTACAATCCAACTTGTTCAATGTGTGAAGATGCCGGTCTTTTCCATTTTATGCCATGCAAAATTTTTAGGTTAGGTGAGGTCAGGTTAGGTTTCAGATTAATATTCATTTCTTACCTTTCTTAAGTTGCTGAAATCTGCTGCATGCCGTAAAATAGAAAAGATCCGAATATGCACATTAAATATTACCCCTACAACAATAATGTAAAATCAAACTGTAATGTTACATGCATAATACATTAAAATTGTTCACCGTATTCAAAATAAAGATTAAGTAAACTAAGCGTTAAAATGAATACTAATCTTATATTAGAATATGACATTCAGAAAAATCGTCTTAGTATAGAATAAAAAAAGATTATCTTTGCAAGTTCAAAGTTTTATATCACATAAAATCCACGGTTACGGAAACTAAACATTGTATAACATTTACGTGAACAGAACTGTGTTATTACTGACACAGGTAACTAATACATCTGTATACTATAGATGCTATCACTTCATTTCTGAAACGTAACCTCGCCAAATCTAAACGTCTATAAGTGTAGACTTGGGCACTCCGGGGGGCACAAATATAGATGACGTTTGAGGACATTTTATTTATTTTTTAATTTATTTATTCATTTTCGAAAAATATTTGCGAACTTTTGAGTAATTCCGAGACATTTCCCAATTTTAGAATTCAAGCTTTATTAGATAATACATTTTTAACTTAATACATTTTACCAATCATGTAGGCTAAATATACAACTTATCATTAAGTTTTAAAAAATCCAGTTTTAGTCGTTCTCAAAATATATTCTTAATCTCAGACTCAGAACTGAATTTGGTTAATAAAATAAGTAGAATATAGAAGAGTGTTATCGGTATTTTTTAAAAACAAATAATTTACAAAATTTTGTCATTCCTGGAAAATATTCTCAATCTCGGACTCGGAACTGTCCTGGGGCGACATGCCTCTAGAAGTACCCGATTCTCTCGAATGAGTTGATGGTTGATTCATATGCTGTAGCGAGTTCAATCTGCATTCCAGAGGGTACTGATGCTGCTGGTATCTGCTTAATACATGAGACACATCCCTCCTCGCAGCATTGTCAATAACTTGCATGATTTGTATGCGAACGCCGAGCCGCAAATGTTCTGGGATTTTTTTCATTGGTTTCAGGAGAGATAACAAAAACAGTCGATCGTCGTCTTGTTCCTTCAACGTTTCCCTTTCTTCTCGTGACTGCATACCTGCTTGCAACACGTTCATCAGACGCTCAACCTCGGGAGATATCTGTTCCACCTTCTTCCTTTTCCCTCCCTTTTCTTCTACGTTTGGCACGGAGGAACATGCAGAGGGTTGTTCGGTTTCACTAGGCTTCTCTTCGGCAGTAGGTTCTTCCAGGTTATTAGAAGAACCTTTACTCTTGATGACATTTTGCAAGAAGGACAGATGGTTGTAAAACACGTACTGAGTTTTTCTTGAAACAGCTGACCCGCTTTTGAGCTTTGCCAATCTCTGACGTTCCCTTGAATAACAGTCCCGAAGACTTTTCCATTTTCGCTGCAAAAGTTTACCTGAAGCAAAGAAAATTATCTGCATTTAGTGTGCGTATGGGTGCCAGAGTGATTCTGTAGTTGTATGTAGTTGTTGGCGCTTACCTTCTTTTGTTTTTTAATTTACAGATATCTCGTAAATGGCAGCTTGAGGAGTGGTTTCCGTCTGGGAAGCAGTGACTGTTACCTGCCCCAATGGTTCAAACCGTACAGGGCAATGGTGAAAGCTTCGGCTGCAGTTGCACCCCTCCTGGCACAAGTTCCTCACCACTTCCCTTAATAATGCAACATCATAAAACCAGTTTGCTATGAAACATGGAAAATATTGAAAAGCATATTTTTTTTTTCCTTTTTTTTTTTTTTTTTTTTCTTCTAAATCTCCAAATACATAGTTCATCGCTAAGGGATTCGAAAATAAAGAAGACTTTCCAAACTGTGCTGGAACCCTGAACGGAAGTCATGGATCCATACGAACACCAGAAAGCCCATGTGCCATCAAATAATGCAAGTATATATTTACTTAATGGTGATTTAATATATTTCCCTATACACCGGTCCCTCCACATAAACATGTGAATAACGCATTCTGTTTTTTTTTCGCATTTTGGTAATTTACATAAAGTGAATATTCATTTCAATGGGGGGAAATAGGATCGAGTTCCAGTGTGCACCCCAGATGTGTACAAACTATAACTTGTTTGTATTCCCATACAACAAAGTACCACAATCCATGGTAGTATACAAACTAATAAAAAAAAAATAACAGTAGTGGAATAGAACCAAGAGAATGGAAGGAGGTGGGACAAGCCAGACAGACATGGCGAGACGTTTCAAAAGCGGTGATGGATCACCAAGTGCTCCGAAGACAAGCGGGGTAAGAGTATGAGTAAGTGGAAGCGTAGACTTCAGGAGATTCGATGGTGGTCGCATCAGATTTACAAGAAGAATAGCCTCCCACGACCCCTGGGCTTTGTACTGAGTGGTGACATAGAAAAACGAATCTTTTTGGCGTCCATACCTGGCATATGTAGTGGGAATGGGCTTCCAGCCCTCGGCCAAATCCACCAACCCCGCTATGCGGGTGATCGGAATGCAGCAATTGAGGCACGAGGACGTCAAGCCAAGCCCTAGGGACACCTCTTGTAAGGATTCATGTTTGTGTTTCATTTACTACTTAGAGTTGATCCTAAGTTATATGTGTTCTGATTCTCTTTCATAATACTTGACTGTTTATATTTTGTTACTGCCCACTGACGCCTGGCATAGAGATACCTGTACTTATGATTTTGAGCCATGCCGGCCCCATGTAAACATGGTGAAGATTAAAGCTAAGAAACAAACTGCCTTGTTTGGGAATTACACCGCCATAACACCTCTGGCGGACTCTCCGCAGGAGAAACCTGGAACCTCCTTTTCTTCTCCCAGGACTTTCACCTTTTTATTATTATAAATATTATCGGCGGCATTCGAGTCTTAGAATGAACATACTGACTCTGGGGTAAGGAGACCGAGTAGTATTTAGTAGGAAGACTTATACCTACTACTGGTCGAGCCACAGCGATTGGGAACACCTCGCCAGGTAAGCTGTTGGTATATCCAGCCGACTACAAAACATTTCTGCAGGGTGTTATCACGGCTTATGGGCGTAAGGTGCTGGTGAGGTTGAAGTACATCTTAGGCGTTATATATTTTACATATAATTATGCTCTTACCGAGGAGATGATAGAGCCTGTATAGTCGATTAGTACCCAACACAGGAGACACTTGTTTTGGTCAGTGTTAATGCGGTTACTGTCAACCACAGAATTGGCTATAAAGTATGCATTGGTCCATATAACTCCAGAACCAGGAACACTACAGGCCTCTCCTTAGGAATTATGCAAAGTGCAGTAGGTTTAGGCCTGCTGGTCCCTGGTTCCAGAGACGACATCTATATTGATGCCGGGGAAGTGGGAAAGGATATCAAACTATTCGTTGGTAGTCATTAGAGGCACCTACAGTACTGAAGGGTTTACCGGAGTGCTGAGCTCTTTAGGACCGATCATAGATTTCTGATTGTAATGCCACGTCCACACGGTCGAGCACTATCCGCCGGGCACGAGGGCTTTGCTCGACAACGGACAATTTCAGCGGGCAAACCATCAAACTGTCCGTTCCCGGCGCCATTTGCGGGCAGTGGATGGAGGGCTGACATCGCTGCCAAACGCACGAGGTGAGGTGCGAGCAAAGTTAGCAAACCCGCTCAGTACAGAGCGAAGTTACCTTCTCCACCATGTCCGCACCTAGTACTAGTGTGTACTGGTCTCGACAAGACGTGCTATTGGTTTCTATGCTTTTCCTCATATATCTCTCTTGCCTTTGTATATATGGCTCCACTTTCGAAAGAACAGAAAAGCTGCGTATGTTCATTCTCATGTAATTTCAAAACAATTGTTCATTTTCATCCTGCAATTCACGTAGGATTGTCACTGAGCTTCCCATTAAATCACGTCTTTGCCAATGTCACCGTGATTTCTTATTTTTCTTCTTAATGCAGGCAGCAATTATAATGCTGTAAAGTGCTACCTTCTTTCCAAGTATGGCGGGAACCATGGTTATCGTACCGCACTAAACCACCATCGTCAGCCGTGTGGACACTTCGCGGGCAGAGTCTGCGGACTTTGCCCGGTAAGGGCAAAGTCTGCCAGGCACAGCTCGACCGTGTGGACGCGGCATAACACTCAGACCAGTTCCAGGAGAATGGCGAGATGTAATTCACCTGGCTCGATTTCATCTGGTGAAGTTCAGGGATGGTGCGTGTGCTTAGTAGTAGGAGGGTGTAGCGTCATTCATGTTTCATACTTTTGTATAATGGTACTTTGTATATTGTTTTTTGTATATTGATATTTTGTATATTAATTATGTTATGTACTGGTATTTTTGTGTAATGATATTCGCACTGTGACTTCCTTTGTAGGTGGTTTTTCGAACCCGATTTGAACCGCCACGTCAGCATAGGTAACTAGCTTGGAGTCTATTTATTTTATTTTATTAATTTTTTTTTATTAGTAGTAGTATTATTATTATCATTATTATTATTATTATTATTATTATTATTATTATTATTATTATTATTATTATTATTATTATTATTATTATTATTCCTAACTATCGCTTCGCACCGTCAAGACCTCAACAACTGACTACAGTGTCTTGTTGAGTCTCTATATTATACGTGTAATATCATAATGGAACATTGTGTAGTACAGTACACCCTCGATATAACGAATCTCGATATACCGGACATCGGATATAACGGGAAAAAATCCGACCAGACAAACCCTCGTTATCACGGATGAAAATCCGTTATAGCGAGGGATCCTCGGTTATAAGGGATCTTCGGATATAACAACAGACCCCTGTCCCCATATCGTCCGTTATATCGAGGGTTTGTATCTCAATTTATTGTCAATATGTCTTATAAACAATACGACACAGTTTGTTAGTTTTGTTTATGTTCATGTCTGTTTCTGCAAATTTCTGCCTTTGTGACATTACTACTTATATCATACCCATGTAAACCGTGTATCCTTCCCATAAACCACCTTATTCCTACAATGTAGCAGTCTCTAATCGATTCGAAGGCCCTAGTGTCCTTAAGAAAATTGAACAAAAATGGGATACATTCAAAGAACTCTGAAAACTGCTGAGTGCATTGGAGAGCGTCCGAGTTTGAATATGGCATCGCGTGAAACACTAGAGATTATAGAGATGACCCTTACTGTCAGAGTGCCTGGATACCTGGATCTATGCAAGAATCTGAAACGATGGACGATAGCTCTTGCGAGGATGGATAAGGAAAAGTATACCAGGGGGATCGTTGAAGAAGTCGAGGATAATTCCAATACCGTCAGACCTGCTTACCAAGCCCTGAAGATATTCCACTCCGAATCTATGACCCACTATACTTCTTCAATTATCTGGTGACCCACAGGATGTGGCCGGCAAAACCAGCAGCTCTGCCACGTCTAAACCATCTCCAAAGAAAACGGGGGAGACATTGTTTTCTTTATATTTGCATGTATGGCCGGTATAATTAAAATTACTGACAAAGGATGAATGAGTGACCCGTGCACCCGTGACTCAACGACTCATAAAGTAGTCGCTAAGCCTGGTGTAAATTTGTACAGTCTCGACGTTGTGCCCCACTCTCCCAACACCACGGAAATTCCTAGGTCGGGAGCCGGGGCAACGTCGCCTGACCTGAGATGCCACATCGTTTAACAAGTCTCTTATTTTCTTTACTTGTATAAGAATTAATCATATCACCTTACCTACCATTTAATGAAAAAATAAATATGCATTTAGAATATTTCATGTTAACATACTCGAGGTAGTGGACAGCTTCCGGTATATGCTGAATGTTTTGATTCAGTACGTGACAACACGGCAGACAACACATTGTGGGTCACGAGATAATAGAAATAGTATAATTCGCTGTTCAAACAGCCGTTGGGCATTTAGCACCAGACGTGCAGGGGTGTAAAGCTCGCTTATCAATGTACTTTGAGGAGTTGTAAATGACTGAACCTTCGAGTAAGTGTTACGTGTGGATGAGATAATGACCGGTTTCTTTCCTGCCACTTTAAGACTGAGGCGATCCCGCCTCAACACTTTTCAAAACCTGCATGAACTGAGCATTGGACAGAGTTGTTAATCAGCGTAATTGAGGAACAACCATTGACGACACCAAGGTCAATGACCTTGTCTTTGGCTGTTGCTGTGTTTCTTGTGGAGTCGTTCGAGGTCCTTGTTGCGGCCAGGCATTTCATAGGGAGTGATACCAATGGAACTCAAAGTTTTGTATATCAAGACCAAGCTTCAGGTGTTTGGGGGTTTATTAAATGAGACAGTTCAATCTGTCCATGCATGTGGCGAGTTTATTGAGGTCTTGGAAAGTTTTTCACATGCATTAGTAAGTTAATCCACAATAGTGGAGGATTATATCAGGAAATCCTACGAAATTTTTGTATTGCACATAGCGTTAATAAATCGCTTAACCAGATATATATGCAGGGGAATTGAGACCCTTGTGATCCCTATTTCGTTATACAGCTATAGAATATGGACATTAAATAATGACTTGAAGAAGAGTCTCGACGCATTT
Organism: Oratosquilla oratoria; assembly: GCF_046742065.1. Classification (NCBI taxonomy): domain Eukaryota; kingdom Metazoa; phylum Arthropoda; class Malacostraca; order Stomatopoda; family Squillidae; genus Oratosquilla; species Oratosquilla oratoria. The sequence continues at coordinate 57,915,333 of NC_134785.1, read as the reverse complement.
GGTACTAAATAACTTACCGTTGTGAGTTCGTTCGAGTAGAAACGACTTCGGTTATAATCTTTCGTTTTTTTCAATCTTCAAATGTCAAATTGGCTTTGCGTCACGTATTGAGAAACCGAATGGCGAAATGAAAGGAGCTAAACCTTTACAAATGTTAGATTGCTGAAATGTTCTTAGGGAAGTCTAGAATGTTGCAAACAAAGTCTTCTTCGAGCTATTCGAATTCACAGCATTTGACGAGAATCGGCCCTGACTCGCTCGATGGAAACGCAGCCTTAGGTCACCGAATCTGTCTTTCCCGATGATGTTGTATTTCTTGCAGAGTCGTTTGAAATCCTTATTGCATCCAATGAGTCACTACACGAGGGTGATGGGGGCATCGGAACTCTTAAGTCTTCTTTACCAAGACCACGATTCAGGCGTTCGTACTCTGACTAGATGATACAGTTCAATCTGTCCATGCATATCATCTAGGTCTTGGAAAGTTTCACATACCTTGCTGGGTTAGTACATAACAGTGTCGGGTCATACCGGAACTCCCTCAAAGGAGTGGTATGGCCCATGATACTGAAAACTAACTCAAGCAGAGTAGATGGCGTTGTCGATATTCATACAGGAGAGCTAAGATCAAAATTTTCAAGTCGCCTGCCCCCTCTGGTTTGTGACTATGTAACACAGACACTGGAGGCTGGCTAGAAGAGGCGTCTCAACGTCTTCAGTAGCAAAACATCATCGATTGGGAGCATACGCCAGAAGACTGGGGGCGCCTCACACACTGTTGCTAGTTTCTGTAACTCCTCCGAGCAAGCTTCTGTCCAGTGATGGGCCACGGGCCGCAATCGTCCCTCGTGCAGCCCCACCCCACCCCACCCGTCCCCGCCCCTCACACACACACACACACACACACTGCTCTTCGAGTCGTTACTCCAACTCTTGTGGGCGGGGAGTTGGGGGGGAGGGGTTGCGTGTAAGGTCATAGCATTACCTATAGATCGGTCATACGAGCTCTGAGCTCTCTTCCGGGAGGGAAATAGCTGTCGATCACGAGTCCAACACGTGATCCAAAGACCAAGGTGAAACACACACACACACACACACACCGACATTTGTGGACTTAACAACAACAGATAACGTTGCTGTACTACACACCTATTACTCAGCCTACTGTCTTTTGTCTAGTTTTTGAATGCTTGTATCAACATCTTTTCACTGTCATGATTTTATATTGTTATAATTTTGTAGGATGTTTATTTTCATTTGTAATGGTGCTATACCCAATAAACCGATGATTATTATCATACACACACACGCACACACGCACGCACACACCGTAAGATACAACTAGGTAAATACACAAACACACACGACTCGATGGTGCAGTGTTTAAAGTTCCCGGCCGCCACTACGGAGGTCCGTGTTCGATTCCCGCCCAGGGCTGAAATAGATTCCGTATCGCCGCGCTGCAAGTCGTTACTCCAACTCTCGTGGGCGGGGGAGTTGTGTGTGTGTGTGTGTGTGTGTGTGTGTGTGTGTGTGTGTGTGTGTGTGTGTGTGTGTGTGTGTGTGTGTGTGTGTGTGTGTGTGTGTGTGTGTGTATGTGTGTGTGTGTGTAAGGTCATTACCCATAGATCGGTGGTATATGAGCTCTGTGCTCTCTTTCGGGAGGGAAATAGCTGTCGATCACGAGTCCAACACGTAATCCAAGACCATTGTGAACCATGGTGAATCACACGAATCTATATATCTGGTATCATTGGGAAACTTAAGATTTCTAGATTAAAAAGAGAAGAGAAAAATTGTAACAGGAAAAATCCTGATAGTCGCTATGACAAATGAACACTTTAAATGATCCACCCCAAATAAACAAAACATATCCGATTGCGACATGCATTTTCCAAAAAAACTGAATGACCCACAAAATCATCACCCCTCTTGCTAATATGACATGTGACACATCAAATGAAAACTAGATCTATATTGAATTTATTACCTTCTGAATGGTCCACTTAAATTTATTGTGTTAAACGTTATACACAAATATGGTACCATAATCACAATGAAAATATTTGCTTAAAAACGAAATGTTTCCACGTTTGATACAATAAGATTTTTCTTAGCTTTGAACCAAGTTTATGTGGCATTTTAAAGCATGGCTTATTAGCATTAATTTGGTATTTAAAATATTCAAATTACACACATACTGACAAACAAATTTATTAGCCATGTGCAAGTGACGTGTATTCAAGTGAAAATGCCTACTTGCGTTTTTGGAACAAATGTTTTATTCGTACATAGGTGCTTGACATTTGGAAAATAATACATAATTATCTTACTTTATGAATTTGTCTTCGTTCATGCATACATTCAAAGACTAAATCTACAAACTGTCAACTTGCATGAACACATGCATACATACACGTACATTATTACACATGCATGACTCGATGGCGCGGTTGGTAGAGTATCCGGCCGCCACTACGGAGGTTCGGGTTCGAATCCCGCCTAGGGCTGAAATATTTTCAGTATCGCTACACTGCGAGTCGTTACTCCAACTTTCGTGGGCTGGGAGTTGGGTGTGTGTGCGTGTAAGGTCACAGCATTACCCATAGATCGGTCATATATGAGCTCTGAGCTCTCTTCCGGGAGGGAAATAGCTGTCGATCACGAGTCCAACACATGATCCAAGACCATGGTGAATCACACAAACACATTTGTTTCAGGAACAAATGAACATCACCAGTATATTTTTCTGTATTTATGGAATTAATGTGAATTTTCTTCTTAACAGAAGTAATGATACATCGAGTTTTAATTCAAAATTTACCTAGATTTGGTGATTTCACAAGCAGTGACGTCAAGATTATTTGAGATCGTATTTATGTTTAACTTGCAGCAGAAGGATCCCATCTCTCATTTCTTCAGGCATATAAGTTAAATCTTGAACAAAAGTACTCAATATTAGATCATGTCAAGATAATACTTTTATTTATTTATTTATTTATTCAGATTGATCAGATGAAATGCAGTAGAAAGGCAAACGTGCTGTTTTGAATTGTTCGTGTTGCACGTCTTCGGTACTCGATGCAAAGCATTTCCACCTGTTACTAATGACCCTAAAAAGAAGTTTGCTAAAGTGAAGGAAGTTGAAGGTCTTCGGTTAGGACAGCCTTCATGGTCAAGTTACCGAATGACGGATACTTGTGACCTAATTCCGGAGGAACTTGATGAGAACCGTTATGCATCGCCGGAAACCTTGAACAACTGAAACCGTTGGCAGGAACCTCACAAAGCATGGGCGAGCGGGACGAGCTAAACAACGAGGTTCCGAAGAACACACAATCTTCGATCCAGACTGCATATTCTGTGGATCCAAAGATCGGAAAAAAGTCAAGGTCAAAAGTAGTTTGACATCTCAGGGCATGAGCATGTTTGGATATGATGGACAGGAGTTGGTTCTAGAAATGACCGAGAAGAAACAAAATAAAAAAAAAATGCTGACACGAATTAAAGGTATCTTTTCGACCCGAGGCTAGATTCCACAAGAATTGTCGGATGCAATCTTTCGAAAAACGGCACCGAACAGATACTGAGGCTACATATGAACAGAAAGTAATTGGTGATGCACATCAAAAAGCATTTGATAGCTGTCAACCGGTTGAAAATGGCGTTTTAGATGACCACAGTCCTGAAACTTTCTGATTTGCGACAAACGTATGTCGTGTATGACGCAAACCGAATTTGAAAATCCTGACCATCGCAAGTACAAAAAAAAAGAAGTTGGAACTCCATGCAGGACTCGCAGTAATGGGTTTAAACTGGACAAATCTAGATTTAAGAAGGAAATAGGCAAGAATTGGTTTACTAATTGGGTGGTCGACGAATGGAATGGACTTAGTAACCATGTAGTAAGCGCTGAAACTATCAGTTGTTTTAAAAAACGATTAGACAACTTTAGGATTGGGGATGACAGGTGGTGATGGACATAGAGCTGCCTTGTGTAGGCCTTATGGTCTCTTGCAGTCTTCTTCATTCTTATGTTCTTATACACCGTTCCACGAGAAGCTGCCATTCTGTGATCTGGGGCAGCGTTTCCCAACCTAGGGTGCTGAAATAAATTATAGGGGGTGCTGGGAAGTGATGCACACAAAAATCACAATACAAAGGATTACAAAGGCGGAGCATGCCGACAGGAGACCTTTTGGTCCATATCTAGGTCGGATGTGAAAAAATCATAATAATAAAATAATAAATAAAAACTATAATAATGTAAATAACAAATAAAATACATAAATAAATGCATAGGTATAGTTAAATAATAAACAAAGAGGTAAATAGTAAATAATGATAAATTGACATATAACTAATAATAAATGAAAATCAGACAGACAAATGATAACAAAACAAAAACAAATAATATAACATAAATTATAATCATTACAGCATCTTGCTTAGGTGTTTATCTAAATGATTCTTAAAGCTTCGAACTGAACTACATTGCACTACCTGTGCAGGAAGTTTATTCCATTCATTAACTACACGGTTGGCAAAGTTGTTTCTACCTACTTCCAAATTGAATCTATTTCCGGACAGTTTGAGACCATTGTTTCTTGTCTGATTCTCATTCAATGTGAAAATTTTGTCACTTTTGATGTTGTCAATTCCCTTTAAAATCTTAAAGACCTGTATCAAGTCACCTCTGAGTCTACGCTTTTTTAGGGAAAACAGATTCATATGTTTTAGTCTATTTTCGTATGATTTAATTTTGATATTTGTAATAAGTTTTGTGGTTCGCCGTTGTACTTTTTCCAGTCTATCAATGTCTTTGAGATTCGGTGACCATACGGAAACAGCATATTCCAAATGTGGACGAACTAACGATTTATATAGCTTGTTGATGAGTGATGGATTTTAGAAATCAAATACCTGGTATATGTATCATTGATTACCTAGTTGTGCATATTTGACTTTTTCCATGCTATTTTATTTTTCTATAGTGTTTTTATTTCTTCTGCAAACAATATTGTCATTTGGTTTCAGTTCTAAGGAATCAAGAAAATAAATCATCAAGCGGTACACTTCACTTTCTTTTATCCTTCTAATAACAAGATAGGGTGCTGGACTGCTTAGACATGACAACAGGGGATGCTGTGGTCGGAAAAGGCTGGGAAAGACTGCTCTAGGGAATGGATGTTCTTGAAAACGTTGGCACTCAGGTTCAAAGCAGTACCATATAAGCATCTTCAAAATAATCCTATGCCGGCAGACATCAGCGAGACAGAGGACTACAGCCACGCTGCCCTACAGGAGCTATTATCGTACATCATCACAGGAAAGAAAACCTCAACGCAATTGAGCCATCAGCGATTCTTGTAGTCCATTGGCCAGGATATTTGCAGAGCCACTACAAATAGATCTTGGAAATTTCCGAAACACGGCCTAACGTGCATGACCTTTCGTCATTTATTCAGAAGTGAAAAGGTCACAACATTTCTTAACCGAGTGGAAACGGCCATTGCCTCTTCACTACTGAAGTCATCATCTCAACTCTCGAATAAAATAATCCGTTCCCCATCCCCATCGTTATTCCATTTCTATTTTGACAACTCCGTCTGCCTGATAAATGATCTAACTGGAAAGGGATTTGTCTATACAGCGCATGGAATAATACGACCGTAGCTACAACAAGACTATCCTGAAGATAAGATTCCAACTATGGTAGCTCAGGCAAAGGCTCGACACTGGTCACTAACTGACCGAAAGCATTACTGTAATGTTGGCATAGAATATTCCTTGTGTGCTGTACATACGTATTTGTAATATTGTTTATCTATTATTGTATATTTAATGTATTATTGTGAGAACCAAGTATTCTTAAGCGTGTATGTTTTTCCCGCCAAGTCTGAGTGGTTGGTGGCGTGGTTTGGCGTCGGAGTCGGTTTCGAATACGCTTTGAGAGCGTACGCACGCTTGTTTCTGTACTGCTAAATCATATATATATATATATATATATATATATATATATATATATATATATATATATATATATATATATATATATATATATATATATACAAATTTCAGTTTTGTTTCATTATCCACCCGATACATTACTCTACCTGCCTGCTACAGAAAAAAGGAAGATTCCAGAGATTCGTATCCAAGCATTCGAATGTCCAGATGCCAAAGGAGCACAAGATGTCTTGTTGGACAAACACCAGCTGACAGGTACGTGTTTCGTATTCTAAGCGAACCGAATGAACAGGTACATAGTCAGTCTTCATCTCCGAAATTCGAACGCGACCATGTATAGCATTCCCAACGGAAGCGACGGTTTTCACAAAGTTCCTCTGGAATTAGGTCACAAGTATCCCGTCATTCGGTAACTTGACCATGGAGGTTGTCCTAACCGAAGACCTTCAACTTCCTTCACCTTTGCAAACTTCTCAGAAGAGAAGCTTTGCATTGAGTACCGAAGACCAGCAACGCGAACAATTAAAAACACATCAGATGGGGATCCACCGCTCCCACGTTTGCATTTCTTCTGCAGTTCATTTGATCAATCTGATAAAAGCAAATAAACGAATGAAAGTATTATCTTGACATGATCTAATAGTGAGTACTTTTGTTCAAGATTTAACTTAAATGCCTTAAGTACTGAAAGGTGGAATCCTTCTGCTGCAAGTTAAACATAAATACGATTTCAAATAATCTTGACGGCACCGCTTGTGAAATCACCAAATCTGGGTAAATCTTGAATACTCGATGTACCATTAATTTTTTTAAGAAGAAAAATCACATTAACTCCATAAATACAGAAAAATATACTGAAGTTCATTCGTTCCTGAAACATATATGTGATTCACCATTGTTTTGGATCATGTGTTGGACTCGTGATCGACAGCTATTTCCCTCCCGTAAGAGAGCTCAGAGCTCATATATGACCGATCTATGGGTAATGCTGTAACCTTACACGCACACACACACAACTCCCAGCCCACGAATTGGAGTAATAACTCGCAGCGCAGCGATACTTAATCTATTTCAGCCCTAGGCGGGATTCGAACCCGAACCTCCGTGGTGACAGCCGGGAACCCTACCAACCGCGCCATCGAGTCGTGTATGTGTATTTAAGCACTGGTATATATCCATGTGGTCATACAAGTTGACTATATGTAGATTTAGTATTTTAATGTATGTAAAAGATAATCATTTGTTATTTTCCAAATGTCAAGCACATGTGTAAAACATCTGTTCCAAAAACGCAAGTAGGTGTTTTCACTTGAATACACGTCACATACTTATGGCTAATAAATTTGTCAGCATGTGTCTAATTTGAATATCTTAAGTACCAAATTAATGCTAATAAGCCATGCTTTAAAATGCCACATAAATTTGGTTCAAAACTAAGAAGAATCTTATTGTACAAAACGTGTAAACATCACGATCTCGTTTTTAAGCAAGTATTTTTATTGTAATTATGGTACCATATTTGTGTATAACGTTTAACATAATAAATATAAGTACATCATTGAGAAGGTAATAAATTCTATATAGATCTAGTTTTCATTTGATGTGTCACATGTCCTATTAGCTAGAAGGTGTGATGATTTTGTGGGTCATTCAGTCTGGGGGGGAGATGTCGTATGTTGCAATCGGATATTTTGTTTATTTGGGGTGGATCAATAAAAGTGTTCATTTGTCATAGCAACTCTCAGGATCTTTCCAGTTACCATTTTCTTTCATTTAAAAATCTTAAGTTTTGTAATTATATCAGGTTTATGGAGTTGTATGTTAGTGTGTGTGTATCTATGAGTGGAACTATTCTGATCCATCCTCCCCATCTCAAACACCTCTCGGCCGGTTCGGTTAACTTGTTCCATGGGTTCTGTAAGCCCCTTCGACTCCTCCACTGAGACTTGTCTCCCGGGAGATCCAAGAAGAATCGTCGAAAAGACTTCGTATCAAACCAACAACCCAATAATTCGTAAACATCAACGTAGGCGCATGTAGCACTTTTCCTTGATGGTGATCCAACACACACAGGGTGATCTCAAGAAACAATCCTCATTGGAGGAGACGAAACGGATGCCCAAAGAATTTACGACTCGAGCAAGTCAGACAATCCTCCCGAGATGTTTGGAATGAGAAGGGTGGCTGCATGTGATGGTGTGATACGTTGTAGCATCGTACAATTGTGTATTATATTTACATATTGCTCAATTGGGAATTATACATTTTCCCCATTGTATAACTAATTCACGTAGGTTTTGATGGACGTTAATTTCATTATTGGTTGTATTATATATTTAATGTAAAGAGTGTATAACATTGTATACGAGTCTGTAGGGACCAAGCGAGCTTCTGCATGTTTGGCGCCAAGACAAGTGTGGTGTTCAGTTGTAACTCAGCCTCCGAAGTGTACGGATGCATTTGTCTATTGTAGTGCTTTATAGTATTGTGATTTAATACACTAACTCACATTGTTAATGTACTTTTATTTAGCCACCCTACAGAGGAGAGCAGATGTGAAATGGGGTAAGAGTATGACAGAAAATTTTGAAAGTAATAAATAGATGTTTTGGAAAGAAATTAAGAGAGGAAGAGGAGGCGAATCAAGTAGAGAAGAAAAGGTAAAAGGTGCAGATGGAGAGATGATAATGGAAGAGAAGGCAGTAAGGGGAAGATGGGAAGAATATTTTAGGGAGTTGCTAAATGTGAAGGAGGATAGGGAGGGAAAGATAGCTGCAGTGGGAAATGCTAAGAAAATGAGAGTGATGAGTGAGGAGAATGGAGGAGAAATAAGGAAGGATGAGGTGAAGGCAGTTGTTAAGATGATGAAAGCAGGTAAGGTACCTGGTCTGGATGGATGCAATGCAGAATGTCTGAAAAAGGGAGGTACAGTGATGGTGGACTAGCTGGTGAGGTTATTTAATGTTTGCTGGGGAGAGGGTAGAGTGCCAGAGGACTGGAGGAGTGCCTGTATAGTTCCTCTTTACAAGGGGAAAGGGGACAAGTGTGAATGTAGTAGTTTCAGAGGGATTAGCTTGTTAAGTGTAGTTGGGAAGGCTTATGGGAGGATCTTGATTGAGAGGATTAGGAGAGGAACAGAAGGAGTAATTGGTGAGGAACAGTGTAGATTTAGGACAGGTAGAGGTTGTGTAGATCAGATCTTTGTGGTAAGACAGATATGTGAGAAAGCTATAGGAAAGGGGAAGGATGTTTTTGGGGGCTTTTATGGATCTGGAAAAGGCTTATGATAGGGTGGACAGAAAGACACTGTGGGAGGTTATGCAGATATACGGGTTAGGAGGAAAGCTTCTGGGAGCTGTCAAGAGTTTTTATGAGAGTAGTAGAGCTTGTGTCAGGATTAGAAATGGAGAGAGTGAGTGGTTCGAGGTAAAGGTGGGACTTCGTCAAGGATGCGTTATGTCGCCCTGGCTGTTCAACTTATACATGGATGGGGTGGTGCGAGAGGTAAATGCAAGGGTAGTGGGCAAGGGATAGGAGATGGTTAAAGAAAATGGAGAAAAGTGGGAGGTGAGCCAGCTGTTGTTTGCGGACGACACTGCGCTTGTGGCAGGATCGGAGGAGGGATTGAGGAAGTTGGTGGCAGAGTTTGGGAGAGTATGTGATAGAAGAAAGCTAAAAATAAAAGTGGGTAAAAGTAAGGTGATGAGATGTACAAGGGGTGAAAGTGGCAGTAATCTGGAAGTGAGCATTAAGGGAGAGCGACTGGAGGAAGTGGATAGTTTTAGATACTTGGGTGCAAATGTGGCAGGAAAAGGTGGAGGTAGAATGTAGATTGAGAGAAGCGAGTAAATGCCTTGGTGGATTAAAGAGTGTAATGAGGAATAGACATTTGGGAATGGATGCTAAGAGGAGACTGTATGAAGGAGTGATTGTGCCAACAGCACTGTTTGGGGCAGAAACATGGAACATAAGAGAAGAAGAGAGGAGTTTGAATGTGTTTGAGATGAGGTGTCTGAGAAGTATGATGGGGGTTACTAGGCTAGATAGAGTGAGAAATGAGGAGGTGAGGAGGAGAACAGGGGTGGAAAAAGAGCTGGGAGATAGGGTTGATGAAAGAGTATTAGGATGGTTTAGACACATGGAAAAAATGAGTGAAGAAAGACTAGTAAAAGAGGTATGGAAGGCAGATGTGGAGGTAGTGAACATGAGGGGACGTCCTAGGATGAGGTGGATGGATGGAGTGAAGGGGGCTTTGGGGAAGAGGGGAATGTCTGTTGAGGAAGGATGGGAGAGGACAGAAGACAGGGGTCAATGGAGAATGGTTGTATATGGATGATGTTGTGATTGCATGAGGTGGAATGGGCGGGGGGATGGGGGGAGGTAGTATGTGTGAGCAAAATTTGACGCAGCCCGAAGGGATTTCTCCCCGTCCTCTCCCTTTATGCAATGGGGGGACGGAGGGGGGGGGTCGCCGATTTAATGAAGCGGCCTTGCTGTGGATGTGCTGTGTCTTGCGACACTGCTTCTGACCCAGGGCAGTGGACAAGGTGCAGGGATGACCCGTCATCCAGGAGGTGCTCAGATAAGAGGGAGGGTGGAGGGGTGTGGAGTGTATTCAGGGATGGAATGGGTGGAAACGATTTTATGCCTTTCCCTTTTTGGCTACCTCCCTTGTAAGGGAGTATATGTATGTACTACATGCATGGGGATTTGTTCAATGTAACCGTGGGGATTGGTGTCATTGTGTAAATAAAATGATGCCTCCCTTCCTAACTCAGTTTATCTTCCTAGATGAAACATAAACCACATTTTGTGTGCAGCTGTTTTTTTTTTTTTTTCTTTTACCGAATATCATCACCATCAACTGCGGCATACGCCAGGGTACGCGTAACTTCATTCAGATGCCGGCGCCACGGTCTCTCCGAGCAAGCTCACATGCAGACACCCACCCATCCCACTCCAAACAGCTCTCGACAGGTACGATCAACGTGCCCCAGCCATAAAATCCGTGAACGTCCCCTTCGTCTCCTCCTCCATCGAGGGTTGTCTCTTGTGGAGACAACGCTGAGTAGGATCAACTTCAGGGGAACGTGCCCATATGACCTGAGTTGAGGTTCATGAATTACGCTCGTAACTAACCTAGATTAAGTCTCACAGTAGTCTCTGGTTTGATATGAAGTAATTCCAGCGATACGCCATGATTTTCCGAAGGTACTTAGTACCAAAGACACCGAGATACTGTAATGGCGGCATAGAATATTCTTTGTGTGTTGTACATACGTATTTGTAATATTGTTTATTTATTATTATTGTGAGATATGACATTATCATATACATTATATATTATACATTATATCATATACATTATTGTGAGAACCAAGTGTTCGGAGATTGGTCGCGTCGCTTAGCGTCAGTCTTGATTATGCTTACGAAGCGACCGCACGCTCGTTTTTGTAGTGCTTATAACTAATACAATATTTTTCATTATTGCTTTATCTGACTGTTTCATTGGCCACCCCGATACAATACCTCTTCAAGTCAACATTCCATGACCATGTCTCACAGCCGTTCAGCAAGACAGGTGAGCACACAAGTTACTTGAAGATTCGAATCTTTGTCCTGCATAAATAACAACGTCATACACTCTGGTTGAGAAAGCCCATAACACCACGGACAGTGTCAATCCCTCGAAGTACTTCCTGACATGAACCATCACTGTTATGGAATACACTGTCAAGGTATGTAAAGCTTTCTAAAACCTCAATGTCCTCACCACATGCTTGGACAGACTGAATTGTGTCTTCTAGTAATCCCCCAAAAGACCTAAGTCTTGGTTCAAGAGACCAGAGTCCAAACGGTCTCGCCTCCTTTACGCAATGTGACTGCAACCAGGCTGCAGCCAGGACCTCCAGTGACTCTGCAAGGATAGTATCATCAGCAAAGTCAAGTTCAGTGACGTTGGTGTTGCCAATAGATCACAACGGCACTGATCGACAACTCTGTCCAATACCCAGCCCATGCTGGAGCTGAAAAGTGTTGGGACGAGGACACATCCTTGCATCACCCCAAAGAAGACAGAAGCTGTGTGACTCCCATTTAACCAGAAGTGCTTCTACAACCAACAATTAACCGTAAAGATGCTTTTCGGTCAAACGTATCCACAAAACCAATAGATAAGAAATACATAGAGTAATAAAACAAATAAAACGTCAGTTCATCGATGAATCCATGAGTGATTTAAGACACGTGTCCCGCTTGCTGAACGCATACCACACGAAATAACCTAGTGATTATTGACAAATTGACAACTTAGTAATTAGAGCCATAAATAAATCCTCCCAACTATATGTTTACTTTCATCAATTCTGGTGCCTATGGCAAAGAAATTTTGAGCAATTGTGATATAATGAAAAAATCAGAGGTTCAGATCGCGATGCGCCTTTCTGTGAATTTCGTGATAACGCTTTCGGTATAGGAAAATGACATTTGCCGTTTTCGTACGAGCTCTTTGCCAAAGCGATTTTTTTTTTTTTTTTTTTTTTTTAAGATTACCATCACTTTCATACTCCAAGGTACATGGAATGTACATTCTGGCAAGTGTTAGGTCATCTCTTTTATGACGGGGAGAATCCATTAGAACATGTAATACACAAATGGCGAATATTTCATCAGTTCACAAAATCATATATGTTTATGCGGATATCATAAGGGCTTAGTATGTCCTACATCAGGAATAGAAATAGCTAAACCTTTGACGATACACTAAATTGAGTTTCATAGATTACAGTTATAGGTACGTATAGGAGCAAATGCAGTTGTATGATTTTGGAACATAACTATTTACTTCTGTCATGGCGGAGGCTAAATTAAATAGCAATACCATTAAAGGAATTTTCCCATTGTTTATACATTACTTAATGTTTGTATATTATAGAATTAAATATGTTCATGATAATAAATAATGCAATATTATTTCAAATATTCCCTTTCGCCTCGTCTCATTTTTTTTTTTTTTTTTTAACATACAATACCAGTAATCAAACTTACCAAATTCATTTTTCTCCGCGGGTGACACTTCTTTCTTTAGAAAAATTGTTACCAGCTCATCCCAATTCTTCCTCTTCAAATCCCTGCTAGAATATTCGTCGTCGTTCAAATCCCAAAGAGCAGGCCTCGATTCAACTTCCGAAATGAACTTTTCTGTGTCAAAATCAGAATTCTCTGCTTCGATATTCATTCCTACACTGCTAAGCACACGCCTGGTTGCAAGGAAAGTCGCGTCTCGTCTGAACGGCTACGTTTGACTAGGGTGGTGGCGCTGCCAACTTGGCCGCACGAAAAATCGCCTAGCCTCGCCATGCACTGGGAATCCGGTCGCGCCACCGTACGCGCTGCCACCATGTATGGAAGGCTACACTCGAAATAATTCAAAGCCACGACCGCGCCACAATGGCGATGTAACCCATGGTGGCGTCGTATTAAGAGAAAATGAAACTACGAAATGAGATAACGTATCGTAAGACAGGTCCATCCTAGTATAAACTGTGATACGTAGAACGTTAAGGTAATCACATACAGTTGTGTGTGCTGGCGTGCGTGCGTACGACTACATTGGCAAAAGAGATTTCTTGATTAGGAAAGGATTTTTTTTATGATGTGAAAATAAATTTAGAAAGACTGCATGTAAAGGATATGAAGAAATATATTTTCCATTTAGATGCGTAAACACTTGGGATAGCTTAGGTGATATAGCCCAAGTCAGAACAATACATGAATTCAAATCCAAACATGTTGATTGGGAACTAAGACCAAGTAGGAACCTTACATCAAGTTAAAGCTAGAGTAGGGATAGGGAGAGGGTACCCACGAGCGTTGCTCCTTTCCTGTGAACTACAATAGGTAAATGCAATTGGTTACGCACATCGTGCATATTCAATTCCCTTACCCTGCATGACGGCGCGCTAGACGTATTAGAAGTATGTAGTGTCGCGAACAGCCGAAAGTGACCCATTGCAGAACTATGAAAACATTTTTATTGTGGTTGCATCATAACAATTCTATGTACAATATAATGTATTGTGAGTGATATACCGCATACAGAAGTACATCAAGCAAATCAATATATACTCGGCAACGAAATATACATTTGCACAATTGTGATATATGGTCAGGTTCAGGTGCCTGCACTATGTGCTTTTCGTAGTGTATGCTGAGTAGTGTATGACCCACAGCATTTGACACAAAATACATGGCAATTTTGCCAGGAACAATACACAGAACAGGCTCTCCCTCCCCACTATTCCCTAGGTATTCCATATGCACCGTACTACAGCCTAAATTACCTAGACATACGTGTGACTGTGACATTCCCATGTGTCATATTTAACATGGCGTCCAGTATTGTACGTCACATACGATATTCCGTAATACCCACCTAAGTAGAGGCGTCACCATTAAGGCAAGGAATTAGATCTGTGCATATTCGTTCCCACCTATGGTATCAACATGCTTTTAATTTGCATTTACATATGTTCCGTATAGACTGTGTATATAACGCAAAGCGGCCCAGCACGGCCTGAATTTTCATCCAAAACGTCTTGAGCACTAAGCATATTTGGAGCTTTTTTTTTCACTTTACCACACATATTTCAGATTACACAAACCTACATGACAAGGTCTTCTAAAATGATTTAAGCAACCCACCCAGAAAAGGAAACCAAAGAGAAAAAAGGAAAAACATATTTTTATAATGCAACTCTTAAGGTCCGTTACTGCTCATTGTCAGTTGTTTTTTGACAACCAAGCACTGTACAATAGATGTCGTGATATTTTACAAAACCTATCGCTAATACCACAACTCCCTTTGTTTACCATGGTTATCAATTTCACAGCAAAATTCTAATCGGTCACTCCATGAATGAGTCTACGTGACCGCTTAGAACTCCCCATCTCCAAGCGACCAAGGCTGCCCGCACACGAGCAACATTTTATTGCTAGTTGTCACAACAAAAGAATTGTCAAAAATAGAACGCACACTCTATAGGTGCCCGCATATGGACAATTTTTCCTGAGGCTACAACAAAAAATTGTGAGGTAGTTGCGGCCGGATCAATTTCTCCAACAACACAATTATTGTCGGCAACTGTGGCAGGCGATAGAAAACGTTATTTCAAATGGGAGCTCGCACACGAACAACATTTCGTTGTCGCCACCCAGCCTGATACTGCCTTGGTGTCTTTCAGACTGCAGTGGTGTGAGGACGTGGAACTACGTCATGTCTGTAATAAAAGAGTTATTTGACTGCGAAATACTCATAACAGAGGTCGAGAAGAGACCACCTCTTTATGATTTCCAACTAAAGGAATACAACGATAAGAATATAAAAGAAAAGTTGTGGAGTGAGGTGTGTGAGGCTGTGGTGAGCGATTGGAATACTCTCTCCCCTGAGGATAAAAAGGAGAAAGGTAAAAAACATATTGTATTTAATTGAAAGGAAAACGTTAACTATTGTCTGGAAGGTCAATGCATCTGCCTGCTTGCCTGTCTGCCTGAATGTATGTATGTTCTTATGTACGTATGTATGTATGTTCATATGTATGTATATATGTGTATGTTCTCATGGATGTATGTTC
Organism: Oratosquilla oratoria; assembly: GCF_046742065.1. Taxonomy (NCBI): domain Eukaryota; kingdom Metazoa; phylum Arthropoda; class Malacostraca; order Stomatopoda; family Squillidae; genus Oratosquilla; species Oratosquilla oratoria. The sequence goes on along the minus strand of NC_134785.1, from coordinate 57,899,731 downwards.
TTGTTATGTATGTATGTCGAATTGTGTATGTGTGTGCTTACGTATAAGATATCCTTTCTTACAATAATAGTTTGTCTCGTCTATCATGTGGTTCACTTTTATATAGTGGTAACCTTCTACATTTTGTTATACTGCCATGGAACTGGTGCCAACACGATCAAGGCCAGTCATTGGACATAATACTATGTCTCTTCAAAGTTGACACCCTCATATTTGTTTTTACAAAGTTGTGTAAAATACAGCATGGCTTAACTATGACATCACAAAATTCAGGTTTGATATCTAGAGGTCTATGGAAAATTCTCCATTTGTTTGCCAGGATACCAAACGTGCATTCAACCGAACGTCTTGCGCGTGACAAACGATAGTTGAAAACACGCTGTTGGCCTGTCAGATTCTTGTTTGGATAGGACCGTAGAACATTCTCAGTCAAAGCAAATGCTTCCTCACTGACAATAACGTATGGCATCAGATTCTACTGTTGTCATTAGGTAATGGGCATGGGCTTGGAAGCTTGAGTTCCCTGGAATCTAATTTTTTACCTAAATTTGACTTTTTAAACACATTTGAATTACTGGATTTTCCAGCAGCTCCAACATCTACAGCAATAAATGAAACCTACTGCCAACTAACGCCATGAGTACAATTGAGAAAGACTGTTTGTAAATGTAGAAACTAGAACCACAATTATCTGGATTCTTGGTGCGGACGTGTTTTCCATCAAGAGCGCCTATGCTGTTTGGGATTTGTGTATCAGCATAGAAATCCTTTGCGACTTGGAGCCAGTCACTTCCACGTTTCTCAGGCATGTAGATGTCCAGCAGACTTTCCCAGAGTGCATCACATGTTTCGTAGACAATTTGACGAATTGTTGATTCACTAAGCCGGTACTCAAAGTGAAGCGAAACAAAGCTGTTCCCAGTTGCTAGGTACCTGCAAAAATTTTACCTAAGTTACTATTATGTAACTGTAAATTTTAATTGAATATTCCTACAAGTATATATGTAGATGAGGCGATGAAGGTTTAAATATCTTGTAATTATTAATTACTTCCGTCAAGGAGGTAATGTAATTGTCTCCGTTTGTCTGTCTGTTTGTCTCTCCGTTTATATACGCTCTAACTAAAAAAAAATGAACGGATTTGGATGAAATTTTCAGGATATGTTGATAATTGCAGAAGAAAGAACCGATTAAATTTAGTGGTGATCCGGATCCGGATTTTTCAACTCGAAAAATTATGAACGGATTTCGATGAAATGTTCAGGATATGTTGATAATGGCAGGAGAAAGAACTGATTAAATTTTGGTAGTGATCCGGCCGGATCCGGATTTTTAAATTCATTTATTTATCTAATTTGATCATTATGCTCCACTTAGTATGTAATATGTCCTTCATTTACTTCAGGAAACCAGCTACAGCGAAGATGGAAAAATCTCCGCGAATGCTTCAGGAGGGAGTTGAAAGCTCAGACAGGAGGTGGTGTCACCAAGAAAAGGAAGTATATTTACTTTGATCAGCTCCTGTTTCTTGCAAGAACTTTTAACGAGCGAGAAACCACAGGAAACTACTCAGCACCAGAGGGTAATGATGATGAGGAATGTGGACAAGGCGACACACCAAGTAATTCTACGAAGGTAGATATCCCACAAAGACCCCACAAACCAAGAAAAATCCAAGGAGGTTCCAACAACAGGTATGAAGAAGAACTAATTGAAATATTAAGAGAAAAGACCAAAGAAGATTGTGATGAGGATAAAGCATTTGTGATGTCACTACTTCCGAAGTTTAAAAAGTTAAATGATGAGCAAAGATTTGAAGCACAGATAGAAATAATGAAAGTGATGAGAAGAGTACAGATGATGCCAACACAGATTCCATCTACTGCTCATCATGGCAATGTGCCCTCTACAAGCAATTGCCATCCGTATGTTGCTGTACCAGGTATGTCTCAGCCTACAAGTGGTATGCATCACATGCATCAGCACCTCGTCCCTGCTGCCTTGTTTAGTCAATTTCATAAACCTCTCCCAACTCAAAAATAAACACATGTCACCATTGCTCCCACACAGCCTTCAACAAAGAACTCCCTCACGATCTTTATCTGTACCACCCAATTTATTCTAGCCAATTCCACGACGCCCCTCCTCATACCACAAAACTCCATAACCCTCCCTACTCCACGCACGGTGCCTTTCCGCACTTTCTGGCATTTATGGCGAGGATGGACGAGGCATGGAAACGACATTATTATATACTCTTATGTGTGTTCGAAACATAGGCAGCTACGTTGCCCTTTTGGCTGTTTTCACACTCTCCATACTTTGTCCCGTTTGTTCAATTGTGAATTTCACTTGTATTTGATTTGTTTCGTCGTTTCACATGCGACGTTGCCAAATGTTGCATTTGTAAAACCTGATATGTCTTAGTTGATCGCATTGATCAAGTCTATCACACACACTAAGCAATAATGCTAATTATATATAGAATTAGTCCACAATAAGAAAAACATACTGCCTCGGTAAGTCGACAATTCTTTCCTAACTCATTATGAATAAACCTTTGTGTCGTCATTACTGTAGTTAACACCTTAATACCACTGTCTATTGTATAATGTCAAATTTGGTCTTATTCGGTTATGAAACTGAATATAAACCTTATACGTTAGGGTTCCGTGTAGTCATTATTAAGCCGTCGAAAAGATAACGAATATGTTGTGGCTGCCAACCCTAGCTCTCCCACCTTGCCTGTCCCAGTTTGAATCGTACGCCCGGGAAAGACCTTTGTACGAATGCGCAAGACGGGCACGCTGCATTTGAAATGTTTGGTCCGTCCTAAGTCTCTGTTTGTCAGACTACTTTAATTTGAATCATGGCTTTATGAGTAAACGGTGAAGATGTTTTTAAGCAGAAGTCCATCAGTTAGATTTTTATTAGTTTGAGTTAATTTGTCCGTATATATGAAATTCATATTTTCCCGCCAAAATTATGTCAGCGTAGGACACAAGGAAGACACCTCACGATAGTATAATAATATGTCTGTTCTGCATAGCTTATGCAGTGCCTTTATTTAGTTTCATAATAAGGGTGAATAAGGAACTTATTTCAAGTTTATCATTCCAGTAATCAATAGATTTAGCCAGCAGCTTCCACGTATACGGTGCACACCTTCTGACGCCACAAGCCAACCCCTCCTTACCACTCCCTCCCATCACCTCACCCGCTTGTACCATCTCCCTCACCCGCCGCCAACCACCACCACCTCTCTCACCCGCCGTCACCACCACCACTTCCACCAACTCCCTCTCTCCCTCCTTTCCTCCTCATGTTCCCACTACCTCCTTCACCTCACCCGCCACCAACCACACCCTATACCTCACCCAGCCCAGCCGCTGCCACACTTCACCCTTTCCACCTCCACCGTCGTTGAGTCGTCACGTACACCCGTGTCGCGACGATCTATGCCACTAACACAACACTCCACAATATTCACTCTGAATCAGTTAACCCACAGTAATACTTAAGCATCTGCAAACATTAAACCAACTAGTTTTCCATACAAGCTATACCTCCAATTACCTGTTGGGATATCATTTTTACATATATGATGTGTGACTTGCTCAACCTACCGGCGTTGAGCGTACATCATGTTTGTGCGAGGAATCCGCGGTCCTGTCTACTGGATATGAAAGTCAAACCAATAATTCTACCAAGTTACTAACAGTAACATAATACTATAGTCAATGCAGTTCATTCAACAATTTGCCTACCAGTTCATATAAAAATAATTTGATTTTGCATCGCAAGTGTTGACGTTCCAATATACTTTGCTCGCGCAGGCACGAGCGTGCACAACACAGTTTGTTACATTGCATGTACAACACGTGCATGCATTCCGAAGTCCGTGTTACCATGTGTATGACTGTTGACATTTGTCATCAATGTTGAGTCTTTGCAACACAATCTAAACTTAACATGTGTGAATATACAGTCAACTGTGCTGCTGTGTCAAAGAATCTGCTATAGTCTTTGCAACACACCCGAAACGAGCATCCCTACCCAGCTTCGACGTAACCTACTCTAGTATCGTTCTACTCCATTGGGAATAGGGAAGGATTTCTGAGAAATATTTGACGTCGCTTGTGTCTTCTAAAACCCGTTTGGGTTTACATGTCATTTGGACAATTTCGAATACAAAATTTCTTAAATATATTTTGAGAATTCCATTTAAATATGCGATAAATGTAGTTAAAACAATTACAGTTACGTCCATTTGGAGGTGTGATTTTATAGATCCCCAGCATTGTACCTATGAAGTGTTCAGTTGAAATGACCCCTCCTCCCCTCCCGGGAAGGAATAAAGATACATTGGGTTGTGCGAAGAGCGAGTGGGAAGGGAGAGGAGAACGATTCTTTTCCACCTAGTGAAATATTTTGATATCCTCGATCGGAAAAAACACGATTTTAGCGCACCTAGTGTGGACTATAGGGGAGATGGGAGGTGGTGGATGGATTGGAAGAACGACTTGTGTTGTGGGAGTCTCATGCAAGGAGTACTTTTTTCCGGATAACTTAGCATTAACGACTAGAACTGGGTTAGGAGAGCAGACCTTACCTTCGCATTGCAGCTATTTCCCCGCCAGGAGAAAAATTGGTGCTGACTGCAGTAGGAATCGAATAGTGACCGTTGGTCGTGCTAGAGAGGATGATGGCATAATGGAAGGCATCGCGTGGAGTTTCAAACAGTCGAAAGAGAGAGATCAACTGAACATAGGTGAAGCGTAAAAATGTATCCTAAAAAGAGGAGGAAATACAGAGTATTTCCGCCTTCACTGAACAGGCACCGTGAGAGAAGCACCTCTCACTTGAAGAGAAGAATAACAAGGGTTTCGTGTGGAACGGTGTGACTAACATTGTCGCCCCACGTTCAAGTTCATGGCATAGGGAAGGAGTGCAAGGAAACAAGGGCTGTCAACTAACACCGTCAGTCCACGTGTAGGTTCCGCGTACTATAAATGGCGAGGTTTTTTTTTTCGCGGGTCAGTACTTGGCGCAAGACTGTAAGTTGGGCAGGCAGGGTCAAGGGCAGATATCTATTCCAAGTTCTTCAAGGTCAGATATGCCTGCCTTTTCTACGTGTGAAGGTAATTATTTCATGGAGAAAACAGATAATAATAAGACTTTGGAAACACTGAGAGTTCATCAATTCAAAATGCTTTGATGGCAGGATTGTAGATGATATGTTCTAGGGTAGGGGTTCTTAACCTTTTTTCTCCAATTCCCCACTTTTTAGTGAGCCAACTCTCCATTTCCCACCACAGCATCGGTCTTTGATAAATTCGATTTTAACCCATGCAATGTTTAGTACGTAAATAAACGCTTTGCATTTTTGTGCCATTTTACGGCCCTTAATTTTTGTTTGCACGAAATGTGACAACAAGAAGACACAAGAAACAAAATAAAAGAAACAAAAACACATATATTAAAAAAAAAAGACTGGTTCTTCTGTCCGACCGGTCATTCCCCACTTGGCAACTCCGCCATTCCCCACCAGTGGGGAATTCCCCACAGGTTAAGAACCACTGTAATCTAGGGGATATGAAAAAAATGGGGTTTGGGAAAACTAGGGTCAAGCAGAGTATTTAACTGTAATTAAAGCCAGGTAAAACATTCAAAACAATTTTGTAGACTTATTTTAGTACAGTAGGGAAAAATGAAGGGTGAATTGTAGTCCGATTCTCAAGGGGGGGGGTGTATCTGCTACTATAGCTATAGGAAATTGGTTCATCAGCCACAAAACCTCTTCCTAAACAAAATGTATCCCCAGTAGTGTCCCATGCAACAAGATGGATCTCGGCAAGAACTTGATCGAACTAGTCTCTAATCAATGATCAAAACTTCTACAAAATGGTTAATATGGGTGTGGGGAGAGGAAGTGTGGTGATTCTTATCGAAAAATAAAATGCGTATTAGAAGTGGCAATGTGTTGGGGAAGCCGTAGTCTTCTGTGTTTTCACGCGCATCCACAGTAGATTGGTGATTTCAGTGTATAAGAACTAAATTGCAGTATTTCAAAACAGGCATTAAACCCGAGGGCATCGTCCACATGTAGAGGGGGCGGGAGTTGGTGCGACAGAGGTGGAGAGTTTAGAAGAGCTATCCATTTATAAGAACAGCAAAAGTATCTTGAGGTGCGCCAACTCAATGACGGTTACTGGCAGCATGTCTTACGCGGCAGCGTAACATGCCACGAGTCACGGCACTTGGAGGTCAGGAACAATCAAAACAACGGTTACTGATATACTTGTGTGTCTCTGGAGGTTGGAGAAAGATGTGCCTCTGGTCATAGCATTTACAAAAGGTCAGCACCATTTCCACCTGTAGAGTCAAACCATCGACATCAAATTTCTTTGAGCGATTAATTAATAAAAGGGAGAGGGTCCCTGCAATATAACTCCGTTGAGAACTGGATAAGACATGAATAGATAGAAATTTTATTAAATATGTCTCCGAAGTTGTCCTCAAAATGAATAGAACTGTCAGAAATATTATCCACTGTAGACCCTTTATTGAGGTATGTCGATTGAAAACAGATGAACATGAATATAGTTCTTACACTTTGCATTACAATTAGGTAAACACGCGCATGATGGAAGACACAGCAAGCTATGCTTACATGTTTGCAGATGATGTCAAGACCATGAGCCCAGTGAAAGGTGAGGATTGTCAACTGTTGCAAAAAGTCATAGACACTAATTCGCCTAGACCCAAGAATGAAAAATTAATTTAAATAAAAAACGAATGAAAAGTATTGGATATGAGTAACAGCTCTAAAAGGCCACTGTCGAACTATTGAGAAGTGAATCTATTACAAATGAAAAAGAAGAGAAATATCTGGGAGTGTTGGTAAAAGAAAAACCGTTACGTGGCAGACGTATCCGTAAGGCTACGGACGCACGAGAGGCCGTTTAGCCGCTCAACCGCTGCGGCTGTTAAGCCGTTTTTATAGAACACACTACTTTTAATGGAATTGCGCGCATTAGCGGTTAAGTAACAGCTCCTGTTTTAAAAACGCAACTAGTTCCATTTTGTAGGCGGCGCGGTTGTCGCTGTCAAATATATAACAAGTTGAAACGTGTATCGGTAAGAGCATGAGAGGTTAAACTGCCGCTTCTATGTAGCGGCTGAGATTTTGTTTCAGTGTGCATTTGGGGTCTGTACAAGCAGGATGTCGTGTGTTAACGCTGACTATTTTAACAGTGAGAAATTCATACTTGAAATCGAAAAAAGACCCCCCCTTTTTGATAAGAAATTAGCCGAGTACAGTGATAAAACTATAAAAGATAAATTATGGAATGAAGTGTGTGAGGCAATGCAAGATGACTGGGATCAGATGGAAGAAGAGGAGAAAAGAAAACTAGGTAAGATTTTGATTTCAAATGTTTATTTGGTTTTGTGTATTTCTTAAACATAACATACATAGGCATGGGCAGCTGCCCATAACTATATACATACATACATATACCAAGGCTTCTTTCCCCCGTACCAGGGGGGTAGCCAAAAATGACAAGGCACAAAAACATTCCCACCCATTTCATCCCCGAAAACACTCCACACCCCTCCACCCTCCCTCCTATCTTAGCACCTCCCAGATGACGGATCATCCCTGCACCCTGTCCACTGTCCTGGGTCAGAAGCAGTGTCGCAAGACACAGCACATCCACAGCAAGGCTGCTTCATTAAATCGGCGACCCCCCTCTCCATCCCCCCATATAAAGGAGAGGACGGGGAGAAATCCCTTCGGGCTGCGTCAAAAATTTTTGCTCACACACACTAACTCACCCCCATTCCCCCGTCCGATCCACCTCATGCATCACAACATTTTCCATATACAACCATTCTCCATTCACCCCTGTCTTCTGTCCTCTCCCGTCCTTCCTCAACCGACATTCCCCTATTCCCCAAAGCCCCCTTCACCCCATCCATCCATCTCATCCTAGGACGTCCCCTCATGTTCACTCCCTCCACATCTGCCTTCCATACCTCCTTTACTAGTCTTTCTTTACTCATTCTTTCCATGTGTCCAAACCATCCTAATACTCTTTCATCCACCCTATCTCCCAGCTCCCTTTCCACCCCTGTTCTCCTCATCACTTCCTCATTTCTCACTCTATCTAGCCTAGTAACCCCCATCATACTTCTCAGACACTTCATCTCAAACACATTCAAGTTCCTTCTCTCTTCCTCTCTCATGTTCATGTTCTCATGTTCCTCTCTCATATTCATATTACTATATAATACAACAAAAATAATGTAATGCAGCTATGTATAAATGTACTAATTCTAAAACCAAACACTTTCTTGCATTCTAAATTTTGTCATATTGCCAAGTCACAGATCCTGCGGGAGAAGTGAAGTATTTTGTTAAATAATCTCTTACAGCAGTTCCTTTTATAGAACTTCTAGTTCCAATGGGTTCAATATCATCAAGATTGCAATCATACATTGTATCTTCGAATTGAATGCCATCCCTTTTTCGAACGAAATTATGCAGAATGCAACATGTTTTAACAATTACATCACAAAATTCAGGTGCAACGTCAAGAGGACGATGAAATATTCGCCATTTATTTGCCAGTATCCCAAAAGAACAATCCACCATTCTTCTTGCCCTGGTTAATCTACAGTTAAATATGCGCTTTGAAATAGCCAAATTTCTGTGTGGGAATGGTCTTAAGACATTCTCTGACAATGCAAAAGCTTCATCTCCATGGTTGTGGAATATTCAACTGATTTTGTTGCAATTTTTTGTAGATATTTGTTTGCTTAAATACATTGGAATCACTCGATGCACCGTACGCTCCTACATCGATACTAATAAAGTTGTAATCGGAGTCAACTAAAGCCATAAGGACAATAGAAAAATAAGATTTATAATTGAAAACATTGTGATCCACTTTTGTTTGGTTTACATATCCCTATATGTTTTCAATCTATTGCCCCTACGCAATGTGGAAAGTTGGTCCTCTGATAAAACAAGTTTGCAATCTGTAACCAGTCTTCTTCCGTTTTCTCGCATAAATTTGGGTTTCATGCAATTCCATATCGCTTGACAAGTACATCTTACTATTTCTCGAATAGTTGTTACGCCGAGTAAATATTCATAATGCAGAGCGTGGAAACTATTTCCTGTTGCCAAATACCTGAAAAAATATAAAGAACTACTTTAGTATACATGATATAAGTCAAGATTGTAGGCATTTTGTATTGTTTCTATGAAATATTGTAGCGTTCAAAATGCATCTTTCTGTTACAGGTCAAGAATTGCAGAAACGCTGGAAAAATATGAAGGATAGCTTCAGGAAGGAGTTGAACGCGCAAAAGAATCAGGCGTCAGGATCAGGACAAAAGAAGAGAAGGAAATATTTGTATTTCGATGAATTATCATTTCTCTTACCAACAATGGGGCAAAGGGCAACAAGTTCAAATTATGACCCTTTTACAGAAAATGCAGAAGAGGAGGTACAAAATGTTGAGGCGACCGACACATCAACAGAAACAGTTCAGCATTTAGCAACTAATAAACAAGAAACCGTACGTATGATAGCAACAGGGAAAAAGAAGACAGGTAAAACAGGTGGCAGAAAAGTTCCTTACGAAGAAGCCCTTCTTAAAATTCTTAAAGAAAGCAGAGAGGAAGAGGTTGATGAAGATAAAATGTTTCTAAATTCGTTGTTATCACCCATAAAACAACTTAATCCAACAAAGAAATTTAAATTAAAAATGGACTTCCTTCAATGCATACAAAAAGGAATGGAACCGGAAGTCGTCCCTGTGCAAGCCCAGCTCAGTAATCACTCTGCGCCATACTATTTTCCTCATCCTACTCACCATCAGCATCTAGCTTCTTTCCCGGAGGTACAGCCATCCTCAGGTTTGTGTTTTCATACGTTATATGTGGTCGAATAGTTAATAATATTTCATCAAATTATTTTTTGCTCATTCGGAAGTAGCTCCAAAATATGTCAGGGTATTCACACATGAAATAACGTTTGGAATTTACCTTTCTAGTCTTTGGCTACCTAAAGGATGAACCCACATTTTTTCTGGCGTTTTTTTTTTTTCAATATTAGTGCACATATGACAGCTTTTTCAATTAATTTAATTTTCTAATGCTCAAATGCACGACTCTCCACACGAAAGTTAGTTCGCAACTGAATCAATTGAGGTGGAAAACCGCTCCCGTGCGCGCATCTTAAAAATTCAGCGGCAACTCAACCGCAGCGGCTGAGTTGCCGCAGCGGCTAAACAGCCTCTCGTGCGTCCGTACACAAAGCCTAGTAGAGGCAGAATTCTACAGAACATTGAGACGGTTTTTCAATGTACGGATGGAGAGATGATGAAAAAAATCCGTCTATAACTAGACTGGAAGAGACGAATGGACCTCTACAGAACATTAAGGTGATTTTTCTGTATACGGATAAATAGATAATTTAAAAAATCCGCCTACAAGTAGACTATACATAAGTGGCATGGTCGCTTTACAAAGTGAACAAAAAATAAACATGATTTAGAGGATATAAAGGGTGACAACCAAACTGGATAGAAAAGAAAGAAGTGGTTTGTTTACAGTGTTAGGACGGTAAAGGAAGCAAACTACATTGACAAAGACCCCTTGGTTAGGAATAAGAGGGAAAAGGTCATGAGAACAAATTCAAAAGAATGTCTGACGGATATGAAGAAATGTAATTTTCAATACAGATGCAAAGGTGCTTGAAAAAGACTAGAAAGCGACATAGCCCAATATGAAAATATACATACATATACCAAAGGCTTTTCCCCCCTTACAAGGGAGGTAGCCAAAAAAAAAGGCATAAAAAACATTCCCACCCATTCCATCCCTAAATACATTCCACTCCACCCTCTACCCTCCCTCTTATCTTGGCACCTCCTGGATGACGGGTCATCCCTGCATCTTGTCCACTGCCCTGGGTCAGAGGCAGTGTCGCAAGACACAGCACATCCACAGCAAGGCCGCTTCATTAAATCGGCGACCCCCCCCTCACACAGAAAAGGAGAAGACGGGGAGAAATCCCTTCGGGCTGCGTCAAATTTTTCTCACACATACTACCTCACCCCCCATTACACCTCATACATCACAACATCATCCATATATAACCATTCTCCATTCACCCCTGTCTCCTGTCCTCTCCCTTCCTTCCTCAATAGACATTCCTCTCTTCCCCAAAGCCCCTTTCACCCCATCCATCCATCTCATCCTAGGTCGCCCCCTCATGTTCACTCCCTCCACATCTGCCCTCCATACCTCTTTTACTAGTCTTTCTTCACTCATTCTTTCCATGTGTCCAAACCATCCCAATACTCTTTCATCCACCCTATCTCCCAACTCCCTTACTACCCCTGTTCTCCTCCTCACCTCCTCATTTCTCACTCTATCCAGCCTAGTAACCCCCATCATACTTCTCAGACACCTCATCTCAAACAAATTCAAATTCATTCTCTCTTCCTCTCTTATGTTCCATGTTTCTGGCCCTTCATACAATCTCCTCTTAGCCTCCATTCCCAAATGTCTATTCCTCATTACACTTTTTAATCCACCAAGGCATTTACTCGCTTCTCTCAGTATACATTCTACCTCCACCACCACTCCACCCTTTTCCTGCCACATTAGCACCCAAGTATCTAAAACTATCCACTTCCTCCAGTCGCTCTCCCTTAATGCTCACTTCCAGTCTGCTGCCACTTTCACCCCTTGTACATCTCATCACCTTACTTTTACCCACATTTATCTTCAACTTTCTTCTTTCACACACTCTCCCAAACTCTGTAACCAACTTCCTCAGTCCCTCCTCTGATCCTGCTACAAGCGCAGTGTCATCCGCAAACAACAGCTGGCTCACCTCCCACTTTTCTCCATTTTCTTTAACCATCTCCAATACTTGAATATAAATCTAAGTATTATCCTGCTACAAGCGCAGTGTCGTCCGCAAACAACAGCTGGCTCACCTCCCACTTTTCTCCATTTTCTTTAACCACATCCAATACTTGAATATAAATCTAAGTATTATCCTGCTACAAGCGTAGTGTCGTCCGCAAACAACAGCTGGCTCACCTCCCACTTTTCTCCATTTTCTTTAAACATCTCCAATAATTGAATATAAACCTAAGTATTATAATTGGAGAATAAGGTGACGTCCCAAGCTGGCACCACCGATTTCGAGCTCCGCTCATAGGTTGAAATTTTCACTAACACTGCAAGCCGTTATTGTTCCCTTTCAACAAGGGAACAGTGTGTGTGCGTGCGTGTTTGTTTGTGTGTGTGTGAGAGAGAAAAAGAGAGAGAGTTGGTGGGTGGGTGTGAGAGAGAGTCACAACATTACCTATAGATCGGTTCATACACGCTGGGTACGCAATCGGATGCGTGCTTGTCTCACATTTTCTTATTTGTGGTTTCGAATGCCGCACTGCTCTTCAATTCCCGACAGTGAATCTGACCTGACCCAACAGTCCAAGCGCATAGGGCAAAGGTGACAGTTTCGGCAGCAACTACGTGCCTCCTGGCGTAAGCTCCTCACCTATGAACTCTTAACAAGTGATAATAATAATGGTGATAATAATAATGATGATGATAATAATGATGATAATAGTAAAATAATAATAATAAATGAATCCCTGAAAGTTAATTTCTGGTAGTATTATCAGTCGATTGCGAGACCAACATGAGATTTATGACCACAATAAATCGCACGCGCAAGCGCAAGCCATTAAGCCTCTTTCAGACGGCGCGGGCAATGCCCGCGTCCGCGCTTAAACGGGCGATTGTCTGCGCGCGGACCCGGCTCCGCGCGTTGGTGCTATGGGGTATAGTGTCTAATGCATGTCTTCACACGTCGCGGGCAGCTCCGCGACCCGCGCACTTCTCCGGAGGAAAGTCATTCAGTAGCTGATTGAATTTTCAGGTGATTGGTTGTGCGTGACTGACCCTTTGTATCTAATGGAAGCTCATATTGATACAGAGCAGTTGATATCCCTTGTGCAAGAGAGACCAGCTCTATGGGACAAATCACTTGAAGATTATAGATCCAGAACACACACAGCAGAATGCTGGAGGGAGGTGTGTATCAAGCTCAACCCAGACTTCGAGAGTTTATCAGAGGCAGAAAAAAGCAAGTATGGTAAGTGCACAAATATATTTCTTCCATCCCTTTACTTCTCGATATTTACATAATTTTAACAAGGAAACATAGGCCTGTAAGACTTGATACTGCTAAAATAGGTGATTATACTATAGGAAAGAAAGCAACAGGAAAAATTAACAGAAATACACCTCTAAGTTCATACCCCAATGTAGTATATCAGTCACTGTTGTTCCTTATCGCAAGCTATATTTTATTCATTTGCCATGGCAATGAACCCTCTTCACTCATGGAGTACTCTGCATATTTTTGACGGATGTTTGTTGCTTGAAAGCCTCCTCGTTGATTTTGGCGTTCTGCATCACAATCTAAGCCTGCCACGGATAGAGTGTCCTCAAATGCGTAACCATCTCTGTCTATGACAAAATTGTGAAGTACACAGCATGCTTGAATGATTTTTGTTGCAAAGTCCAAAGAAACATTCAATGGCCGATGGAAAATCCTTCATTTGTTTGTAAGAATACCAAAAGTGTACTCCACAATCCTCCTTGCTCTGGTGAAACGGTAGTTGAAGACACGTTTTTTGAACACTTAGCGTTTTTCCTCCGAAAGGGCGCATAAGGTTAGGGTGCAGACCGAAAGCTTCGTCACCGACGAGCACATAAGGCACTGTAACTCCTCCATCATTTGGCAGATGTTTGGGCTCAGGGAGCTTCAGTTCTCCATTGACGATTGCCTTCCAAAATGATGAATTAGAGAACACTGTCGGGTCTGTCTTTGCCATAAGAGCCAATATCAACATAAACACACTTGTAATGACTGTCAGCTACTGCCATCAAAACGACAGAAAAGTACTCTTTATAGGTAAAGCACAATGAGCCACAGTGCTGTGGTTTGATCACCCGAACATGTTTCCCGTCAACACTCCCAAAGCAGTTAAGGAAATTTGCATTTTCTCCAAACTTCTCAGCAATCTCTATCAGTCTTTCTGTCGTTGGTTGAGGAATGCTTTCATTCCTGAGGACAGTCCAAATGCTCGTGCAGACACTAGATTATATCAGATAATGTTGAGACTCCAATTCTGTAGGTGTAGAACAAGTCACTAATGGTGTTCCCACTGGCAAGATACCTGAGGAGAGAAAGAAAGACGTACATAAATAAATAGGTAGATAAATAAATGATGCAGTGCAGTTATATAGGCTTCCTCTAACATTTACTGTTTATTTGTTTCAGGTAAGCTGATAATAAATAGGTGGAAAAATGTCAAGGATCAGTACATCAAATCAATCAAGAGGAGGAAAGAGAAGAGTGGCTCGGCAGCAAAGACTGTGAAGAATTACATCTTCCATGAACAGCTTTCTTTCTTAAAGGTAAATATGGACATGAGGGAAACAGGATCAAGCTTTGAAGTCGATTCTGAAAAATCTCCTGGAGGACCGGATGAAGAAAAGGAAGGCAGTGATGTTCTGGAGAAAGCCAGCGAGGCAGGTGAAGTTAGTGCAACAAAAATGTCTGGTAAGACTGCTCCAAAGAAAAAGAAACTTGACATTGAGACAGAAATCCTGGGGCATTTAGCAGCGGGAGAAAACCGTCATATTTCCTTTTTTAGAGGGCTTCTTCCCTCTCTCGAAGAATTTACCGATGATGAGGTTCTGCGGTTCCAGTCCGGTGTTATTGGTCTGATCCAGAACATTAAAAAGACCCGTTCACCTCAAGCTTATGATTTACCACAGAATCGAACCAACATTCCGCCACATTGGGCCCCCTACGCCGCACACCCTCCAACCTTTTGGAAAAACCCATCATCAAGTGGACTACAAAGCTCACCATATACGCACAGGTCACATCTTCAACCGCCACCTACACGTAGTACTTCCGTTTCACCAGTATCTTCTGAGGTGTCTGAGCTTGGCTCATCCTGTGATGCAAATATACTTTGACTAGAACTATTTTGTACCTTATGAGTAACACTTAAGCATTCACTGAAGTGAGTAACTGTGGAAAATTGTTCATTACTTTCTGCAATCATTGTACTACTTTTTTAGAGGAGACATTATTTATCTAACTGTCACTGTGTTGTGATTATAATGAAATATAATTCCTAAATATCAAATAATGTATTCACTGAAGTGAGTAACTGTGCCAAGTTGTTCATTACTTTCTTGAAATCGTTTGTATTACATTTTTGAAAGGAGACATAACTTACCTGTCACTGTGTTTTGATTATAATGCAGTTTAGTTCCTAAATACCAAATAAAAAGGATGTTAGAGATATTTGTGTTCATCCTATTGCTGCAAATGATGATAATAATGATGAAGCAATGGTGGTGGTATTGTGAAAAAAAAATGAGGTCTTGATTATACTAATCATGTTTTACTGGAGATATTTTCAAGCATTTTGAAAATGGAATTTATTAACTGGCTTATATGGTATATTATAAATTCATGCCTTACCTTAAAGCCCCCTATACACTGTCAGTCATGACTGCACAGTCATCGAGATTGTGCAAACTGTGTTTGGGACACACTGTCAGTAAGATTGAGCAATCATGACTTACCTCTTGGAGTTGTGGAGTGAAGATGAGTAAAGCGGCTGCATGCATAGCCATTCTTGGCTACAAAGGAAAGACTGAGCTGTTGGCGCAATCATCGACACTAACTATCACTCATGATGGTGTAACTACTATACTTGAGCTTACGAAATCAAACAGTGTTGGAAATTCCTCGATCATCTACGCAAACACTCAATCACACCCACTCACACAGGATATGCTTGCGCAATCATGAATATTGTGCAATCATGACTGACAGTGCGTAGGGGCCTTTAGGTAGCAGCGAGGCGTTCAGCAGGCTTAATAGAGTCCCTCATTTTAGAGTCCTGGCGAAGGAGGTGGTCATGCAGCTTGTGAAGCAATTCGTCAAAGCTTGTGATGGACATCCTGAAGTAGTTAAAAAACTTTACATTATCCTTTCTCAGTTCATGGAAAAGAGAGTTAAATGCTCCAGCCTTGCTCCTCTCAGCAATCAAAGGATGTATCCATAATTTCCTCCTATGTCTCCTCTTCTTGTGTATATGTAATAGGTAGAGGAGACGAAGGTGATCACGGTCCATTATCAATGCGTGCAGAACACAAACTGGTGGTGCGCGGGAGGCGGGTGGTTTTGACCCGTGCTGTATGAATACCAACGCGGAAGCCGTCTGAAAGACGCCCTACTAACACATTGAGCAAGGGGATGGTGTGTGTGTGTGTGTACTGGTTACCACTAAGGAAAAAGAAACGAAATTCCCAAGCGCTTTCGTGTAATTCACATCTTTAGGGGAGATTACATATAGTGATACAAAGTAAGCATAAAGGACAATTTTTGCTACTTGTCTTTTTATACTTTGTACCACTTTTATTTGTACTCTCCCATGAAATGCGAATTGCACGAAAGCGCTTTGGAATTCCTTGTTTCTTTTCCTTTGATGGTAACCGGGATATTGTTGGATCACGTGTCAGTTTTGCAATTTGTGTGTGTACTGGGTACTACTAAGGAAAAAGAAATTCCATTCCCAAGCGCTTTCGTGTAATTCACATATTCGTGGGAAATTACATATAGTAATACAAAGTAAGCATAAAAGACAAAGTTTTTGCTATTTGTCTTTTTATACTTTGTACCACTTTTATTTGTACTCTCCCGTGAAATGCGAATTGCACGAAAGCGCTTTGGAATTTCGTGTTTCTTTTCCCTTAATGGTAACCAGGATATTATTGGATCACGCGTCAGTTTTGTGACTTGTGTGTGTGTATTCACCTTGGTCTTTGGATCACGTGTTGGACTCGTGATCGACAGCTATTTCCCTCCCGAAAGAGAGCTCGTATGACCGATCTTACACACACCCAACTGCCCGCCCACGAGAGTCGGAGTAACGACCCGAAGCGCAGCGATACCGAAATAATTTCGGCCCTGGGCAGGATTCGAACCAGGTACTGCCGCACCTCCGTACTGGCAGTCCATTACTCTATCAACCGCGCCACAGAGTCGTATGTGTGTGTGTTTACTTAATTGTAGTATGCATGAAAAGAGCAACGCTAATGTGGACCCGTTTCCTACTCTTCAAAGTATCATACCTAGTTTCATATGTATATATGGTTCTAACCTAATCTATATCCTTATTTCCCAGTTATATATAATTTTTTATTTGTTTGTATTGTTCCATAATAGATTATATCTCCTAAGCCATTCCAAGTATTTATGCTGTATGGATTTTTTTTTTTTTTTTTTTTTTTTTTTTTTTTTTAAGGCATGTAGTCCTTCAAGAAATCTCTTCTGTCAATATAGTCTATCCCTTTAAGTGACCTGAATATTGTAATCATATTATCACTTTCTCATTAATATCTCAATGTTGGGAGACCTAGTACTTTTAATCTCTCCTCATATGATGTCTCTCCTAGGCTGGGAACTAGTTTAGTTGCTGCCCTTAATATTCACTCGATCTCTATTGTATCACTTAATTTGAATGGGGACCATGCAACTGACATATATATCAATATCAATCAATCAAATCAGCCATCCTGAGTCCACTGCTGAACAAAGGCCTCCTTCATAGCATTCCACGATTCACACGACCGCGCCATCCTCTGCCACGCCACTCCCGCAAACTTCTCGATCTCGTCTCTCCTTCTGTCTGGTCTCCCTCTTCCACGCTTCCTATCTCGTGGCGTCCATTCAGTAACACACTTGCTCCATCGCTCATCAGTCGTTCGTACCAACTTACCTGCCCAATTCCACTTCCTCTCTTTTATTGCCTCCATAATATCTTTCACTCTAGTCTGCTCTCTCACCCAACTTACTCTCTTTTGGTCTCTCAATGTTATTCCCACCACTGATCTCTCCATTCTCCTCTCTGCAGTCCTTAGATTTGTTTCCATCGCCCTCGTCAACTTTATATATATATATATATATATATATATATATATATATATATATATATATATATATATATATATATAAAACCACAATTCACTTTAATTCTAAGCCATCAACATCGAGAACCTCGAGGAGGCATACATGCAGAAATTGAAACGTTGTGCGGATAAGGACTCGAACCTCCGCTAGCACGTGACAAGTGATAGTGATCTCTTCATCCACGTTGTGAAAAAGCCACTTTAATCTTCTGCAGTAGTCCATATGTTGTTCATCTTGCTAATACATACATTTGTCAGGAGACAGATTTTCTTTTATCAATACTACCAAACATTTCTCCTCATTCACTTTCGTAATGGATTCGCTTACCAAGGAATAGTTCAAAGATAGTCTTGTAGAATTATTGCTCATTTCCAGTCCTTTGCATTTGTATTGAAATTCCTTTACTATTATCGGTTCCGTGTGTGTGTGTGCGTGTGTGATTCAACATGGTCTTGGATCACGTGTTAGACTCGTGATCGACAGCTATTTCCCTCCCGGAGGAGCTCAGAGCTCATATATGACCGATCTATGGTTAATGCTGTGACCTTGCACACACGCACACACACACATACACAACTCCCCGCTCACGAGAGTCGGAGTAACGATTCGGAGCGCATCGTTACTGAAATTGATTCAGCCCTGGGCGGGATTCGAACCCCGGGCCTCCGTGTGGCAGGCAGGAACACTACCAACCTCGCCATCGAGTCGTGTGTGTGTGTGTGTGTGTGTGTGCTTACGTAATTGTAGTATATTGAGAATAATCAACGTTTGTGGGTATTCTATCTATTACTATCTAATTGCCATACTTAGATTTAAATCAATGAATAGTTCCATGGTCCTTGATCACGTTTTGGGCTCGTGATCGACATCTAATACTCTCCTGGATGAGAGTTAAGATCTAAGGATGATGCAATGATTAAACTAGCACAGCTAACTCCTTGCATAACAGACCCAGGTCCCAGCATGCACTGACTTGGTGCGTTCCCTGGGTGGGAATCGAACTCAGACTGCAAGGTTATCAAGCAAGCTCTATAGGTGTGCGTGTGTGTGATTCACCATGGTCTTGGATCACGTGTTGGACTCGTGATCGACAGTTATTAACCTCCCGGATGAGAGCTCAGAGCTCGTTTGACCGATATATGGGTAATGTTGTGACATTACACGCACACACACCCAACTCCCCGCCAACGAGAGGTGGAGTGACACCCCGCAGCGAAACGATACTGAAATTATTTCTGACCTGGGCGGGAGTCGAACCCGGACCGCAGGAGTGGCAGGCGAGAATTCTAACCACAACGCAACGAAATGTGTGTGTGTGTCGCCACAGTCTTTGATCGCGTGTTAGACTCACGATCGGCAGCTTTAACCTACCCGGATAACAGCTCAGAACACATATATGGCCCGATCTATGGGTAATGCTGTGACCTTGCACACACACACACACACACACACAACACACACACACACACACACACACACACACACACACACACACAGACCACTTCACCAACTCCTTGACTACCAGAATTGGAGTGGTGGATCGCAATCCAACAATGTTTTTTTATTATTATTTTATTTTTAATCCCATCCTTAGGCGGGACTCGAACTCGGATCGCTGAATTAGCAGTCGAGAACGGTTCCATTGGGACGTTGTATCGTGTGTGTGTAAGTGTTTGTGCATGTGATTCACAATGGTCTTAGATCACGTGTTGGACTCGTGATCGACAGCTATTTCCCTCTTGGAAGATAACTCAGAGCTCGTATATGACCGATCTAAGGTAATGCTGTGACCTTACACGCACACACACCTCCAACTACCCACCCACGAGAGTTGGAGTAACGACTCGCAGCGCAGCGATACTGAGATTATTTCAGCCCTGTGTGTGTAAGTGTGACGTCATAACATTGGATCGGTCTATAAGCTTTGAATTCTTAGAACGTGTTGAAGACCATAGTGAATCACGTAAGGATTACTGTAGGTAACGATCATATTTCCACGCTCATCTGATGGGTAAGTATGTTGAAAAGGATCTGAATTTTGATCATTGCTGGCTGAGCAAAGAAGGGTGGAAGGCATTTGGCAAAACGCCTCTATCTTCCTGATGGCGGTGGTGGAGTCTCGCCGATGGCGGAAACAAACTTCGAATCCGAAGCCAAGTTCGCGGCATTTTGATGGTATGGTCGGATCTGCACATGCCTAGAACCAGAATTTTCCTCGTTTGTTTCATGGTAATCTCGAGTCTTTATAATTAGTGTAGAATTCGTGTCATTGATGAAGGGAATTAGCATTCCATTATACTTCAGCCCCTGCAGAGTATGTACTCAGGCATGAACAGAGTAAAGAAATATAACGAGTTTAATGCTTTAAAATTATAGCAAGATAAGTTCCTCAATCTTGAGGCAATTGTGGATTTCCGTATAGTCTGCATCCCTCAACGACCGTTTAATTTAAATTAAGCCTGGTCCTCTACCATCGGCTTCGGTGTATCTTCTGCAAAGTGACCGTATTAATGTGACTACATATTTTACTGACAATTGTCACTCTTAACATACTGCCCCGCAATTTGTCAGTATCGGCCTTTCACTATCAATAGTATGATAGTATTTGGATCATTTCAACAGATTTTTATCACATGAAATAATTTTCTTTGACAAATATTACTAATATCAGAGTACGCGATTACAGTAGTCAGTAACAATGCAAGGTCGC
This sequence comes from Oratosquilla oratoria, assembly GCF_046742065.1. NCBI lineage: Eukaryota > Metazoa > Arthropoda > Malacostraca > Stomatopoda > Squillidae > Oratosquilla > Oratosquilla oratoria. Next base: position 57,878,917 of record NC_134785.1, on the reverse strand, counting down.
CATATTGCATTGTGCTCCGTTTTTCACATATCTTATTTACTGCAACCAATACAGAGACAAGGAGTTTTTTTGGTTATTCTAAAATGCACTCGCATCCTCTTTCATTATACATACAATGTAGCATTCGACAGTGTAACAACAATGTAGCATTCGCGTCATCACGATCTCGACTGACATACTCCACATCCGAAAGGTACTGGTTGAAGCACGCTGTACTTCCTTTTTGCAACGGAATTTGTCATTACCATTCACCGGATATAGCCTGTACATGAAACACACCCGTGACACAAACACTGCCATCACCCACATTTCACCCAACGCTCCCCCACTTCTGTGCATCCTTTCATCTAACCACGAAGCATATCTCAACCATCCGCTACACACCTAGTTCACCCAACAAAATTACTTGGGTGATAAAATCACTGAGGCATTTGGGGCCCATCTAGGTGTTAGCTAACAGATTAAATTAGCTCAAACACGAAACGTCATGAGTGTCCCAACCTCACATTTGCGTGTATCACCCAGCCGCTAAACCTGCGTGGGTCACCCAGCCGCTCAACGGTACCTCAGCAGCAACCCACGTCATTCACCCGTACGTTCTCTAAGGGCAACCGAGAACACAAACAACCCGGCCAGCCACACGAACTTCACCCAGCAGTCACACACTACCCACGTGGCTCCCCCCAGCAGCTGTACCCAACGGGCTGGGCAGACGTATCTCGCTGCTTTACCCTTTCACCGAGTGATTTAGATTTAAAATAAAACAAATGTCCGTCACAAATGGAGGCTTTTTCAGTCTATTTTCGACGAGGCACGGGTCTATGGTGTAGGCGACTGGAGGCCCATTATCTTACGTTTGTGTGTGTGTGTGTAGCAAAAATCACTTGGACACGTAATGCACAAATTTCCATTTGGTGATCTGCACACACACACACACACACACACACACACACACACACACACACACACACACACAGATGTGTTGAACAAATTGGACGAAACAATAGTGTGTGCAAACACCATACAAGAGTTTAAGAACAAACTAGATGTTGCGAGATACAAAGATGGGTCACTACGAGCATAGCTCCCCTTCCCGTATAATACAGCTAGGTAAATACACGCGCGCACACGCACGCACACACACAAATATATATATATATATATATATATATATATATGTATATATATATATATATATTTATATATATATATATATATATATATAGTGTGTGTGTATGTGTGTGTATACACACGTATAAGAGTGCAACGGTCAAATTATTGGCGTTTACTAGTATGCGCTAGGAGAGCGCGTGTTGCGCTTTCCTCCGTTATGCAGTGAGATTCAACCTCATGTGCTGTCGCCCTCAGCAGAAGCAGAAATGTCAGCCGGCAAGAGCGCCTAACACTTCAAATGAACGACTGCCTTCACAATGGGCAAAGTTAGATTCGATGTGCCGGGGCTATTAAAGAAACAAAGGATTGTACTGTTAACATACTACTTTGGAAAGGCTCTACTGCATCTTGTTTTGTTTTATTCATACGTCTTGGATGCTGAAGTCAATTATTTGTTGATTTCCCATCCCATAATTCTTCAGCACCATCTGTATTACCCTGTTGAACATAAGACGACCTACTGAACCGAATATCAATACTTACCGCTGTAAGATAATGATACTTGCTAAAGTGATGTTGATAGCCATGAGTTCTACATTATCTTAGCATAACAGTATTGACCTCTAACGACTGGCCATCAGTTGTCTCAAATAATCTTACAATATTCATATACTTTAGTGAAAGGTTTCTTAACAGTCGTGCTTTGCCATTTTCATTATAAACATGAAGACAGCCTCTCGTTGTTATACGCTGCTTCCCGCCTCGCTCGCTGTGAGCCCCGTACATCGCGAAGCCTTGTTGCCATACACTGCACAATAGATTCATTATTCATTACCAGTAACATGCCTATTTTTCCTGAAATTGAACGAAGTGAAATATTTTGACTGATCATTGAGA
>NC_134785.1:57864407-57871907 GCF_046742065.1 Oratosquilla oratoria | reverse complement strand
TAAAACTTTAAATACTTTTGGCCAGGTATGAAGACAGGCGTTAATGCTTATATAGAAAATTGCTTGAAATGTGCTGAGATAAAGGAGATATACCTAAACCTGCTCCTATGCTATCATATCCCATACCACAGAAACCTTGGGAAAGAGTTCACTTAGATACACTAGAGTTACCTATGTCTGAAAATGGATATAGATATGTATTTGTTGCCATTGATTATCTTTCAAGATTTTGTATTTTACAATAAATACCAAATAAGAGACCTGAAACAATTGCTTTAGTAATCTATAGTCAGATAATCTGTAATTTCACTTCTAAGATCTTAGTTTCAGACAATGGTATTAAATTTAATAACAAAATATTGGAAGAATTATGTAGGTTATTTAAGATAAATAAAGTTAATATCCAGGTGAATCATCCTCAGAGTAATGGAGTTGTAGAGAGGTTAAATAAGAAAATTTTCAATACCTTTAGAGGTTTGATAAGCCCACATGGTATGATTTGTTGGATTCCATGTGTTAAATGTACTCTTAATAACCAAATTAGTACAGCTACAGGAGAAACTTCACACTATATCATCTTTGGAGAAGACAAAATTCTTCCATCAGAACCAAAGCCAGTGTAAAATGTAGATGATTATATCTCAAATAGGATACATACATTTCAAACGATACACCATAGAGTTAGGGAACACATGAAAAATTATACACAAGAGATGAAGAAGCAACAACACAAAATAATACATAGAATAGAATTACAAATAGGATATTTGGTCATGGCCAAAATACATACAATCAATAATAAATTTTCACCAAGATACTCAGGTCCATATAGAATAATTGATTTTGCAGGTGGAAATAAATACAAGATCTTACACTTAGAAACTAGGGAAGTGTTAATTAGATATGTAGATGATTTAAAAAGGACTAGGATAGAACTTAATGATGATAATTGTGACATTGAGGATTGTAAAACAACAACTCTTTTTGAGGGAGAAGAAACACAGTGTATAAGTTCTATTGGGGAAACTTTAAATTCTGATGACTATCAGGAGTATGTATATACCATCATGTGTTAATTGTGTATTAATCCAAATAATTTTTACAGATAAGACTGGATTAATAAGACTGGATTAATATAAAATTATGTATGGTGCATGCCTAGGATTGGAAACCTGTGTGACCCAGAGCCTTGGTCAGTCATGAAAACCTGGAGCTTCACCAATGTAAAAACCATGCCATTAAGTAGGCCTATTGTATGTTTTTGTGTTCCATGAACCATTTATAATTCTTGTGAAGCTTCACTAGTATGTGTCAGTTGTTTGCTACAACTTCATGACAAAAGGATATTTGTAAAACCAAGTTAGAGTTTCTATTTCTCCCAAACATAACCAGAGAATCTATTATGTCCTAGATTGAAGTCAGTTGAATGTACTCAGTTCTGACAAGCGTGAAACTATGAAATACATGCAGTCACACTCTCCACTATTGCTAACACTCTTAATACTGTGCACATAACCTATGTAACATACCTCACTGATAAATAACTCACCACCGTACCACCTTTTCCAAATAAAAAGACATACTCCATTGAGATCTAACACAAACAACTTTTCTAATAAAGATTTTTTTCTCCTTATTTGTTGCTGCCTTAATATCATAAGGATGGAGACATCAAATACTATTAGACAAATTTTCCTGATTTTGTTATTGATAAATTATGACATCTTCAGACTTTGTTAGTAGTGAGTTTTGCAAACATTTTATATGTGTATTACAATATTTTGTTTTCAGTTGTTAGAGTATTTGCATATTTTGGGTTGCCGTTAAGTTGATGACATTATCCATTGAAGGATATTTCTTTTTAACCTTGTTTTAGCCAATTCATGTAGAAATACTTTTTATAGTTAGTTCCTTGTGTATATTCTATCAAATGTGTATTTCCAGAATATTGTTATATGCCAAATCCCTGTAAGAGGGTAGTTAAAAAGGGTTGGTCGGGACGACCAAGTGGTAGCTGCCGAGCCCTGTAAGAGGCTGGTAGAGAATAGGTAGAAAGAGGGGTAGAAGGCGAGAGTTGCATTTTTATGGATCGGGTGTTTGTAAACAGCACAGTTCGTAGGCGAAGGATTGCACAAGCTCACTTTCCGCCTAATGTTTATAAACAGTTGCCGGGGACCCAATTTCATTGCTGTATGACGTGTATGTTTTGCTGACTTGTAACCTAAGTGAGTTATGCAGTGATTTAAGATTGCTTAAGCCCACATATAGACTTGTAACAACGAATCTGATTGGGAAAAGGGTGTAGGAGGAGAAAAATTCAATTCGTTTATGATTGTAAGATTATTCCATTTGGGGAGGATCTTAAATACAAAATCAGAGACCCTTTGACAAAAGAAATCACGACGTCACAGCAAAACTTACCTAGGACCTGAAATACGTGTTCTCGACGGGATCCCTTGGTGTACCCTAGAGAAACCAAGTACAGTAAAATTCGAGAAGAAAAGAAAAAAAAAATAAGCTCCTTTTAATGCCCCTTCCTATACATAAGAAAAACTAAAAGAAAATATGGGAACTATCACCGTAATAAGAACTGACAAGTAATATTGGAGAAAGGTGAGTGAAAGTGAATACGAGACCAGTACGTTCCTGATTAGGCTTCAAGTGCACTTATAAGTATATAGATAGATTACCATTATTATCATTATTATTATTTTCATTATTATTATTATTATAATTATTATTATTATTATTATTATTATTATTATTATTATTATCATTATTATTATTATTATTATTATTATTATTATTATCATTATTATTATTGTTGTTGCTGTTGTTGTTTTATTATTATTATTATTATTATTATTATCATTATTATTATTGTTGTTGTTGTTGTTGTTGTAGGTTGTAGAAATATATTGGGAATTTGTGATTAAATAAACTCGGGAGGAGTTGTTGGCTTTAATCATCCAGGTTTTGTTCTAACTACAAAATACACAGTAAGCTCCAAGCGAAACTCGGAGGATTGCCAGGAACATATTTTATGTACATATTAACAAAGGTTGCCAATCATGGAATAAGGAAGCTGTTCCCATATGAGTTGTAAGGAAAGTTTGGAAGGCTGGGTCGCGTCGGTTGAGGCGCCGGCCGGTAGCGTGCAGGTGGCTGACCCGAGATGCAGCTGGATCATTGTCCAAAGTAGAGGGCTTGACCTGAGATGCAGAGAATCTACAGTATTGTCGCTGAAGGGGCGTAGTCGGAGAAGTCGGTTAGTTTGGTCACTGAACAATGAACAGTCCCTTGGGAGATGGTAGCCTTCGTCGAGACTACCACGTTGTAGCATATGTGTGCGTGCGCGCGTGTTCACGCTAGGCATCGAAGGGAGATGGGCAGCTACGTTGAATATAGAGATGACAACATGGGTCGGTTTGTTATCTATCTTCGACCCCAGTGATATTGGTGCTACGGAGATAGAAAAGAAAAGAAAACAAGGCAAGCCAGGCCTTTTGCAGGGCCTGGGAACGAAAACATATATACAAAATGGCGTGACATTGATGGTAACTGGAAAACATTCACCGATAAAAAGGAAATGGGTTTAATGGTATGAGCATGCGGAAAGTAGATATTATATCTATTCACCTAGGCAAGAATATACATTCTATGAACTTGTTGCTTGATTTCGAAGACTATAGCGGGGACGGGGAACTGGAGGTTTTGGTTGAGAGGATTGTTGATTGTCTCTATTACAGGAATAGTGTGATTCTGGTAAGGAACGGTCTCTATGTCGAGGCCGCGGGGAACTGTTTTGATATGATGTTTTTGCATGACGGTCTCCGTAAGATTGTGCAAACTGAGTGCTTTAACTTTGTTCTTTGATTGATGTCCAAAGATACGATAGGTTCCAGAGAGTTTGGGGGAGAGCGTCGAGGTGGGGTTGTGGTTAGGGATGTAAACAATGTAAACATCAATGGTATTTACAGGGCGTTTTGTCCTGAGTTTCGCTGATTTTAACATGCGTGAGGAGTTAGTGCATCTGTTTCGCTTGAAAGGCATGTCTATAGCTGGTAGTGAAATAGGAGAGTTAGAGTCATGGGAATGTGTGTGTGTGTCGATGATTTTTGAGTTAACAGTTTGTGGATTCTCGTGTGATGAAGCAGTATTAATTTGAGCGGTGGGTGTTAAATCAAGTTTTGCCTGCTCGGCCACGTTGATGTGGTTGACTTTGTGGGAATTTGCTGATGGCAATGCAGGGAGGAAATGATTAGCATAAATGATGCCATGTTGAGCAGGGTAAATGATGATGTCATGTCGCTTTATCAATGTTAAGCCTATGAGGATGTCAGCAGGAAAATAGACGTCAGCTACGTAGGTGGTAACTGGAATGGCTGGGCACTCATCTTTGAGGCTAAAGTCTATGAAAAAATTACCAGTGATTGCGAAGGGTACACCATCTGCATTGCAAGGGTTGACGTCGGGGATTCCAAAATGGTGACACGCTTTGTTCCAGTGCGGAATCTGTGGAAACTGTGTAGTGTCATGGTGTTAACTGGGGAGCCCGTGTCGAGAAACATTTTGACTTTGGTGTTACTAGATTTAGCATTGAAAGTTAAGGAATCTGAAGACATATCTGGGATATCCAGGGTGTGTACCGGTGAGGTTGCAAATGGAATATCTTGATATAGAGTAACTGTCCTAGGTGTGCACTGAGTCTTTGTATTCTGTATTTACAAGGGAGATGTGCTACGTGAATGCCTTGCAGGAGATGGGTTACGTGAATGTCTAGCAGATGTGTGACGTGAATGTTTATCAGGAGATGTGTTACATGAATATCTTACAGGAGAGCTATCTGGGGATTCTTGTCTGTGTTTTCTCCGTGCTAGCAGCACACGGCAGTGATCAGTTGTGTGGAAACATGTGCCATGATGCTCGCAGTATCGGCTTGGTTGTGACGAATATATGTGATAACACGTGTAAACGAGGTGTCCTGGTTTGTGGTAGTATGTACAAAACATTCGTGTTCTTGAAGTAGAGCGTTGTCATGAGCGATCTCGTGTGTGTGATGTATGTCTTGGTCTCGTGTTATGTGATGGGGACCGTGTGACCTGGGCTATCGTATGTGTTGGTGCTATGGGTGCTGACTTGTTTTGAATCTGCGTGATAACTTGTTCCGCTTCAGAGAACTGCCTGGAGAAATCACCTAATGTGATACTTGGTGTGAATGTAATGGCGCTGGTTTTCTGGAGTGTGTCTGGGTGTAATTGTGAGAGAAGACAAATGTATGCATTGAGGGAGACTACATTATTCAATGAAATTGTGTTGTTTGTGACCCAGTTTGAGTTTTTGAGACTTTCTCTGAGTTCGGTCTTAAATGCTGAAGCTATTTTGACTGCATTTTCTTTAGTGGTGTGTGGGCCATGTTTGTAATTTTTTGCAAGAGAGTATAGGGGGAAAGCGATCCAAGTGGCTTAAAAGCAGCAAATGACTTTTTAAATTATTATACAACTGTATCAAATGAATGTGTTTCCTCAAACAAGTCACACTGAATGCCGTCACCAGTTAAGGTGTAATGCTTGCCCAATTTTGGAAGTTAAGATGGATACCTTTGTTTTGTCGTCTGTGACATTCCTACGTAGTATTTCTGAGTAAACCTCAGTGAGGAAGGTGTGTACAGGAATGTTCCTGCCGTTAAAGAGTGGTAATGTTGTTTCATCCTTTATGACTGTGATGAGGTTTTGTGTTGTCATAGTGTTGTGAGTAGGAGTTGAATTTTCTGAAGAGTTGGAAGTAGAAGGGGGGACATGGTTGGTGGAAACGTAGCTTGGCTTCGTGTATAGGGTCGGTTTGTCGAGTCAGAGAGGGCTTTAGACACGTTCATGTATTGAAATAAAAATGTGTGGAGACTGTATTACTCATAGGTGGCATTGAGAACGGGAAAATATCTACTTACCCAATTTGATGTTGGAGTACGGTGGTGATGGGGCGAAAAGATAGAAGGATGCACTGCTGGAAACAGGGGGAGTAATTAATATGCTATCGTTGGTGAGAAAATATGTAACCAAGATGTGTTTGTATATACGAAAATGAAATGAGCAGGGCGAAAGATATTCTTACGCAGCTGAGAAGCATGGAGTGGGGGAGCGTTGCTTGTAGATGTCGCGACAGTCGTTGGCGTGTAGAGATGATCGTGCGGAGCGTGATGCGATATTGAAGGAGTGGGGAGATGGTCCGACTCGTGCAGTGGTGATGAAGGATAGTCCAACGTCTCTGTGTTGTCGTGATGGAGGCGGCGCCGCCGTGGGTGGTGGAGAAATGCCTCTGATACAGATGTCCCGTAGATGCTGAAGAATACATCTCTATGTTAACGTGGTGGAGACGGTGACGTCGTGGATGGTGGAGAATGCAGCTAAGAGAGATCAGCCTAGAATTAGGGCTTCGTATCGTAGTTGCTTTGAGGTGGATGAAACAGCGAAGAGCGTCGGTGCTTTTGGCTCGTAAGTGGAATGCTGGAAAGTACCTCGAAGGAATTAGTGTTGCAATGCTGTTTTGATGTCCACGGATGAAGAATGTTGTGTAGATTCAAATACCTCAGCTGGCCACCAGAATGTAGGTGTAATCTTTGTTCCCAGCGCTGTCCACCAGAATATAGGTTGTAGTACTACATTGGGAATTGGTGGTGAAGTAAACCAGGGAGGAGTTGTTGGCTTTAATATTCCAGGTTTAGTTCTAACTACAAAATATACGCCAAGCTCCAAGCAAGACTAGGAGGGTTGACAGAAACATATTCTATGTACATATTAACAAAGGTTGCCAATCATGGAATAAGGAGGCTGTTGCCATATGAGTTATAAGGAAATTTTGGAAGGTTGGGTTGCGTCGATTGAGGCACCGGCCGGTAGCGTGCAGGTGGCTGACCCGAGATACAGCTGGCCCATTGCCCAAAGTAGAGGGCTTGACCTAAGATGCAGAGAATCCATTGTCGCTGAAGGGGCGTAGTCGGAGAAGTCGATTAGCTTGGTCACTGAACAATAAACAGTCCCTTGGGATATGGTAGCCTACGTCGAGACTACCACGTACAAGAGTGCGTGCGCGCGTGTGCACGCCAGGCATCGAAGGGAGATAGGCAGCTACGTTGAATATGGAGATGACAACTTTATCATTATTATTATTATTATTATTATTATTATTATTATTAATATCATTATTGTTATTATTATTATTATTATTATTATTATTATTATTATTATTATTATTATTATTATTATTATTATTATTATTATTATTATTATTATTATTATTATTATTATTATTATTATCATCATCATCATCGTTAGTGGTAGTAGTAGTAGTACTAGTAGTAGTAGCATTGTTGTTGTTCTTCTTCTTCTTCCTCTTCTTATTCTTCTCCTTCTTCTTCTTGTTATTGTTATTATTATTATTATTATTATTATTATTATTATTATTATCATTATTATTATTATTATTATTATTATTATTATTATT
>NC_134785.1:57841907-57859407 GCF_046742065.1 Oratosquilla oratoria | reverse complement strand
TCACTGTAAGGAGGACCTTTTCCCCTGGCGCTGATATCACATCCAGGAAGTCACTCAGAACTAAGGCCTTTATTGTGTCGCTAGGTTTAATCACGTTTCTGTTTAGTTGCCGTTTATTCTCAGTAACATGATAACTTTGTAAATACACTACATTTTCTTTTTTTTGCATAAATGTATTTTTTACATTGATTTCACCCGTGATCTGTTGTAATTATTCAAATTCCCAACAGTGAATGTATCAAACTGGACACTTTTTTTTTTTCTTAGTCCCGAATACCAATGTAAAGTGACACCCTCTTCAGTTTTTTTTTTTTTTTTTTTTTTTTTTTTTTTATTAGACGAACCAAAATAAGTCTAGCTGTATCCTTCAGGCCTTTTGGGATGTATCGTTCTTCCCACATCTGTAGGATCAAGGTGAAGAACCTCGTGTTCAACGCCTGTCCACCTAGTTGTAGAAGTTCAACAAGGATATTGTCTGGTCTAAGAGATTTTTGTTTCTTTCTGTGTTTGAGAGCATTTTGATACTCTCGGTATGAAGGTGGAACGTTCATCCATGGTTCTTGTGTGTAGTGGGGTACGTTCCTCAGAAAGTTCTCAAAAGAACTCGAAGAAGAAGAAGAAGAAGAAAAAGAAGAAGAAGAAGAAGAACACGAAGAAGAAGAAAAAGAACACGAAGAAGAGGAAGAAAAAGAAGAAGAAGAAGAAGAAGAAGTAGAAGATGAAGAAGAAGAAGTTGAAGATGAAGAAGTGTTCTCTCTAGTGTTGAAGAATATCTGCCAGAAAGCCAGTGCCTCATAGTCCACAACTTCCAATACCAAGCAGAGCTGGGTGCGTTCCTCGATTTTGGGTAATGCGTTAGCGTTCCTGCGTTCATCCGGCCGCGGTTAGTGCGCTCCTGGAAAAGCGTTCCTCAAATGCTTTTGCTCAGTGCGTCCCTGCGTTCCTGCGTTAGCGCTCCCAATCTATTAAAGCGTCCCCCCAAAAAAAGTAATGCGTTCCTCAAAAAACTTGAAAAAGTATACATATATATATATATATATATATATATATATATATATATATATATATATATATAAATTTAACCCACTGTCGGAGAAACAAAGCAAAAGAAACAAACGATATGTATATTTTGACCACAACTGTGATCCTCTTCAGCAGATAAGTACAAAGGTTAGATGGCATGAATATATACGATAAGAATGGTACATAATAGGAACACGGGAAGGTGGCTCGAGTTACATGTCCGAAGTGGGGCGGACTCGAGATAGGTGGCAACAATCTATTAAGCTGTTAATAGATTGTGTGGTGAGGATTATGGCTAGGGTGGAATATAGATGGGGTGGGTGAAGACCGTTTTCTTGCGCTAAGTCGTACCAGATAGGCGACTTCCTGGTGTGTGTGTGTGTGTGTGTGTGTGTGTGTGTGTGTGTGTGTGTGTGTGTGTGTGTGTGTGTGTGTGTGTGTGTTTGATTAACTATGGTCTTGGATCACGTGTTGGACTCGTGATCGACACCTACTACCCTCCCGGAAGAGATCTCAGTGGAATGAAGACTATTGACTCGTCGGGCTATATATGAGCTCTGAGCTCATCTGATAGTGTAATATCTGTCGATTACGAATCTACCATGTGATTCACGACCATGGTGAATCACACACACACACACACACACACACACACACACACACACACACACACATACACACACACACACATACACACACACACACATACGCATAAACACTCACACACGCATAAACTCACACACACACAAGTCGGGACAGCGCAGTGGTAGCGTTCGCAAATGCTGCTACAGCGGTCCGAGTGCGAATCCCGCCCAGGGCTGGAAGAAATCCAGTATCGCTGCGAGTCGTTACTCCAACTCTCGTGAGCGGGGAGTTGTGTGCATGTAAGGTCACAACACTACCCATAGATCGCTCACATATGAGCTCTGAGCTCTTCCGGGAGGGTAAAAACTGTCGATCACGAGTCCAATACGTGATCAAAGACCATGTTGAATCACACACACACACACACACACACACACACACACACATACTTGATGTTCTCGTTTGAGGGGTTATAATTACCGATCACAAGACCAACATGTGATCCAAGACCATGGCGAATCATACACACACACACACACACACACACACACACACACACACACACACACACATACTTGATGTTCTCGTTTGAGGGGTTATAATTACCGATCACAAGACCAACATGTGATCCAAGACCATGGCGAATCATACACACACACACACACACACACACAAATAAACAAACAAACACACTTAAAGACACACACACATACGCACACTTTGTTCTTGTATTACAACGACAATGTCACCTTCTTTCGTGTGAAAGTGTCACACTCGCCATTCTGCTTTCTTTTGTTTCCCACGATTATGTCCTTCCTCAGTTGCATCTCCCTCCTATACTTAGCTGGAAGGTCTCAACTGATAACCGACCACAAATATGGTCAAGCATTCCGTGAGAGATCGGATATAGGATAAATTCCTCGCTGAAATTAAAGTCTGCTACAGTACAATAATTCCACCGTTATTTTGATGTTGTCAGCAAAATTAGCACTTGAAAATGAATGGAGAAAAAAAATAACGGAATTGGTATGAAATTTGTTATATCGGTGAAGTAGCTTTCTCGAAGATTTAAAGGAAACGGAGGGTTTGAATTCACGGACTATCGGGCACTTCCAGCGCGCCATTGGTCCAACACCCTATCTCCCTGAGTGAGGCAAACCGACTCGGTACCGTCAGCCATCCTGTGCGTACGCTTATATCTACAGGATGTCTGTCGGTTCGTCTCATTAACAAGGTTCCTTTGCGCATGCGGCCATTGTTGGAGAGGATTCATTACATGGTATTACACTCAAACCTGTCCTATGATATACCAAAATTATGCCCGTGAATATTTCGTTGTTGCGCTAATACAACTTTGATTCCCAAAATGTATCCTATTTGCAAAAGAACCATTGTCTTAAATGTATTAAACAATTAATAATGAGAGACATATCTGCATAGTGCCGATATATTAATTATGGTTCAGTCTTGGTTATCCGCAATAGTGCACGATTGTTTTATCTGGCTTGTCAACGTTGATTTACCCAAATGGCAAAAAACTATGTCATTGGTAACATCATTGCGTACAAGTTGTCCACATCTGAAGATGACGATAATTAAGATTATCGATTATGTCCTTCGGTAGATGTCGACAAGATTGGGTACTGGCTGTCGACGACTTTGGGACTAGTTGTCGACGAGGATGGGTAATGGTTGTTGGCGAAAATGGTATTGTTTGTCGACGACTTTGGGACTAGTTGTCGACGAGGATGGGTAATGGTTGTTGGCGAGGATGATAGTTTGTCGACAAGTTTGGGCACTGGTCGACGAGATTGGGATGTCGACCTCAGAGATTGGCGACATCCCTCTGAGGTTGCTGATGTCGAAGGGTGATGAGGTTCGCATAAATTGTGTCCAAGCTTGTTCCCCTCTACAGCTCAGAAGCCTGGACCAACTACAGACGTCTTATAAAAGCGTTGAAGGCTTTTTACATACGGTGTCTTCAAAGAATACTGGACATAACATATCAAGACAAAGTGCCAGACACTGAAGTCCTACAACGTGCACAAATCTCAAACAATGAAGCACTGCTTGCAAAGCGAAAGCTGCAATGGTTGGGTCACCCCATTCCCATGCCTGAGATCGGCCTTACCCGACAATTTAAAGGCAACTACCTGATGCGCTTCGCAATGCGGGGGTGGGGGGTCATAAAAATACAAAGATCAGCTAAAAAAAAAAAAAAAAAAAAATCTCAAGAGGTGTAACATCGAACCAATCACTCCTGAAACCATCGCCTCTGATCGCGCCTTATGACACAAAAAGTCTTCACAAGGGTTTAAACATCTTGAATCTGCTCGCAACCAAATACGGAATAACCGGCGGACAAAAAAGACACCAGCTCAACAACAGAGTTTATCCACCTGATCCAGATCCGACCTGCCCGGAGTGTGAAAGGATATGTGGATCAAAAACTGGACTCCACAGTCACCTCCGTTGGCACCAGCGACAAAGACCTCAATATCACGATCCAACTTCAATCAAACCATCTCACCTCACCGGAGCTCTCCTTCTCACCTCCTCGATCCTCACTCTATCCAGCCTAGCAACCCCTATCATACTTCTCAAACATGTCATCTCAAACACATTCAAACTCTTCCTCTTATGTTCCATGTCTCTGTCCCACAATCACCCCTTCATACAATCTCCTCTTAGTATCCATTCCCAAATGTCTATTTCTCATTACACTTTTTAATCCCCCAAGGCATTTACGTGCTTCTCTCAATCTACAGTCTAACTCCACCTCCACTCCACCTTTTCCTGCCACATTCGCATCCAAGTATTTACAGCTATCCAGTTCTTCCAGTCTCTCTCCCTTAATACTTCCAATTTGCTGCCACAGTCTCCCCTTGTACATCTTATCACTTTACATTTACCCATATTTATCTTCAACTTTCTTCTCTCGCACACCTTCCCAAACTCTTCACTAACTTCCTTGATCCATCTTCTGATCCTGCTACAAGCGCACTGTCGTCAGCAAACAACAACTTGCTTATCTCCCATTTTTCCCTATTTTCTTTAACCATCTCCAATCCCAGACCCATTATCTTTGTATTAACGTCTTGCACCTTTCCATCCATGCATAAACTGAATAGCCAAGGCGACATATCACATCTCTGGCTAAGGCCCACTTTTACCTCAAACCACTCTCTCTCCATTTCTAATCCTAACACAAGCTGTACTACTCTCGTAAGAACTCTTGACTGCTCTTGAAAGCTTTCCTCCTATCCCATATATCTGCAATATCTCCTACAGTGTCCTCCTGTCTAACCTGTCATAAGCTTTTTCCAAATCCATAAAGGCCCCAAAAACATCCTTACCTTTTCCTAAAGCTTTCTCACATATCTGCCTTACCACAAAAATCTGATCCACGCAACCCCTACCTGTCCTAAACCCACATTGTTCTTCACCAATTACTTCCTCTGTTCCTCTCCTAATCCTCTCAATCAAAACCCTCCCATAAGCCTTCCCAATTACACTCAACAAACTGATCCCTCTGAAACTACTACACTCACACTTGCCCCCTTTTCCCTTGTAAAGTGGAACTATATAGGCACACCTCCAGTCCTTGGCACTGTTCTCCACCAATTACTTCCTCTGTTCCTCTCCAAATCCTCTCAATCAAAACCCTCCCATAAGCCTTCCCAACTACACTCAACAAACTGATCCCTCTGAAACTACTACACTCACATTTGTCCCCTTTTCCCTTGTAAAGTGGAACTATATTGGCATACCTCCAGTCCTCGGCACTCTACCCTCTTTTAGACAAACAATTAACAACCTCACCAGTCAGTCCACCATCACTGTACCTCACTTTTTTCGACCTCCGCATGACACCCGTCTAACCCAGGTGGTTTACCCTACTCTTATCGTTTTAATGACTGCTTTCACCTCATCTTCCCTTATTTCTCCTCCATTTCCCTCACACATCACTGTCATTTTCTTAGTACTTTCTACTGCAACTACCTTTCCTTCCCTATCTTCCTTCACATTTAGCAACTCCCTAAAATACTTGCTGCTGTCTCCTCCATTATCATCTCTCCATCTGCACCCTTTACCTTTTCTTCTCTTCTTGATTCGCCTCCTCTTCCTCTCTTAATTTCTCTCTTTATTAGTTTTAAAATATTCTGTCATACTCTTACCCTATTTCCCATCTGCTCTCCTCTTTGCCTCCTTTATCTTATGTTTTACTTCTCTTCTCTTTTCTTTGTACCTCTCATGATTCTCTCGTCCTATTTTGTAACCAATCTATGAATGCTTGACTCTTCTCTTCTACAACCTTCTTTGTTTCATCACCCCACCACTTACTACCCCTCCTTCTATTTCCTCCCGTCCTCCTTGTTCCACACACCAATTTTGCACACCTTGTGACTCCGTCCTTGAGTCATCCCCATTCCTCCCCCACTCCTAGTTCTACTATATCTTCACTCCCCCCTACTCCTCTCTCAGCTTCTTCTTGTACTCCTTCTCTTTTTCTTTCTCATTTAAGGAATTTACTCTAAGCACCTCCCTATTTTCTGTCCTTTTCCTCTTTCTCCATCTATCCTTCAACCTCAACTTACCTTCCACCAAAAATCATCTGATATTCCCTCACTCTCTCCCCTTAGAACATGTATATCCAAAACTCTTCTTAAAATTCTCTTGGTTACCACTATCACTATGTAGTCCACTAACGTCCTGTCTATCACCCTTCCACCCACCACCCTCTTCCATGTGTACTTATGCTTACATTTCTTCCTAAACTATGTATTTGCTATCATCAACTCTCTTTCTAGACACATCTCCACCATGAACTCTCCACAACGATTTTTTCACGTTACTCCAGACGTCCCAACTACTCAGTCAATTGGTTCATCTCCTACTCTAGCATTAAGATCTCCCAATACCATTACATTGACATTTCTCCCTAATCCCTCTATGCACTCACATCTATCCAAAAAGCCTCCCTTTCCTCTATACTCTTCTCACTACCAGGCCCATATGCACTTACAAAAACCCACATATCCCTTCCCAGTTTCACTTTCATCCACATTAACCTTGAAGAAGCCTTCCTCCCCTCCACCACACGATTACCTATCTCTTCATTTACTAGTGTAGCCACCACTTCTTTCCCTCGTTCTCTCTTCACTCCTGACACCTTCCCCACTACACTCCTAAACTCAAACTTGCCCCTCCCTTTCAGCTTGGATTCACGCAACGCTAACACATCCATCTTTCATCTTACAAACATACTGCCTATCTCTGCCCTTTTACTCCCATCTGTACAACATCCACGCACATTAAGACTCAAACCTCAAGGTTCCGGTTGGAAAACTTCTGCTAAAGAGTCAGGGATAAACTCTAAGACTCCTGTGTTTTCTACTCCCACTTACGTCAATCTGTCAGAATGTCTCAACACACACACACACACACACACACACACACACACACACACACACACACACACACATATATATATATATATATATATATATATATATATATATATATACATACACATATATGTATGTGTGTGATTCACCATGGTCTTTGATCACGTGTTGAACTCGTGATCGACAGCTATTTCCCTCCCGTAAGAGCTCAGAGCACATATATGATCGATCTATGGGTAATGCTATGATCTTACACGCACACACACTCCCAACTCTCCGCCCACGAGAGTTGGAGTAGCGACTCGCAGCGCAGTGATACTGAAACTATTTAAGCCCTGGGCGGAATTCAGGCCCGGACCTCCGTAGCGGCACCCGGGAACTCTACCAACTGCGCTATCGTGATTCACCACGGTCTTGTATTTTTTTGCTCATTATATATATACATATATATACATATATATATATATATATATATATATATATATATGTGTGTGTGTGTGTGTGTGTGTGTGTGTGTGTGTGTGTGTTACAGTAAGAACACGTACCTAGGGATTACGCGTAATCCCTGAATGTTTATTCAAGTGAATACGCGTAATCCCCGTTTCACTAACCTAACCTAACCTAACCTAACCTTAGGTTAGGTTAGGTTAGGTTAGGTTAGTGAAACGGGGATTACGCGTATTCACTGAATAAACATTCAGGGATTACGCGTAATCCCGTACGTGTTCTTACTGTAACGTATATATATATATATATATATATATATATATATATATATATATATATATATATATGTGTGTGTGTGTGTGTGTGTGTGTGTGTGTGTGTGTGTGTGTGTGTGTGTGTGTATCCATATGATGTATATGTATGCACACACGCGAGCCCGCACACACACACAAACATATATATATATATATATATATATATATATATATATATATACGCATATACATATACAGTACACATACATAGATCAAAAGGCAGGACGTGCGCGCGGGAGGGATAACTGTCGGTCACGATTCCAACACGTGATCGAAGACCATGGTGAATCACACACACACACACACACACACACACACACACACACACACACACACACACACATATATATATATATATATATATATATATATATATATATATATATATGTGTGTGTGTGTGTGTGTGTGTGTGTGTGTGTGTGTGTATTTATACAAATTTTACACATATAGATATAGATTATATCAAAAGGGAGGACTTCTGTCCTTGAAATTTATAACATCGTACTAAAGAGATGAAATCATAGGGATGGTTCAGGAAAATTTAAAGAGGACAGCATATTGGACGAATAGTGGAAATGCGGAGTAATGATTATCTATTTTCAAATGAGTCTAGTCTCCAATCACAAAATACTTGTTCTGTACGACACGTAACGTCCCTAAAATGTAAACTCACAATACTCCATCCGGAGTGAAAGAGTTACAATTTTCTTTGGTTTCCGCATGAGCACAAAGGGATGTCGTTGATAACAAAGAGCGTACAAATAACCGTTTAACCGTCGTAACGGTTTTCTAGTACTTGAGTACTTGCCTGACGACGATAAAGTGCGTCTCTCGTGCACTGCGATCGCTTGTGAAGGTGGCGGACGCACGCAAGGCCAGGTTATCTCGATCTCGTACAGGGAGCATTTGAGATGGAAAATTGGAACGCAAGGGGAGTACTTGAGGGCACGTCGTGTACTAATTTTATTTATTTATCTGTTATATGTTTATTTATTTATTCATTTATTCACTTGTTCATCCATTTATTTATTCATTCATTTACTAGCATCTAATAATCTACCCATTTATTAATTAGTACTCTTAATTCATTACTCAATTCTATATACTTACCAATCTATTCACTTATTCATCTATTTATTAATTGACTTTTTATCTATTTATCTTTTATATATTTACTTATCTAGATATCTATGTATATATCTATTTCTTTATCTATTCATGTATTATTTTATTCATTTATTTATTTATCTATGTGCTTATCATCTTATTTACTTAATTGTATATTTATTTGTCCATTCATTCATCTATTTATACAGTAATTACCAAACATGATTACTGGCCATGGGTACCCCAAAACCCTTTTTCATTGATACTATTCCTCCAAAATTCATGATTTTTTGTCCTTTGCCCCAATTTTTCCATTACCATACTCAACATCATTATCTTACATTTTTTTTTATCATATGGACGCTATGTGCGATAAATATAACCTTTTAACGTTTATGTTTTCCTTTTCTACTTTAAAGAACAACAATCTCACAAATAGAGAAGTTACAATTTCTCCATGTGTTGATTTTTTTGAAACCAGCAGACTACAACTTCCTCTGTCGAATTCGAAATCACTCCCAGTGAAACAATTTACTCCTCTGAGAAACATTGCTGTAGGCTAAATAGATAAATAAACCAATAGAATGCGAATTGAATGGTTCATTACATTGAGATGTCTTGTAAACCTCGCGTGGCGTTAACCTAAAGCAAAATTTTAAAATTATGTAAATCTGTTTTATTCCCCTTTAGCAATTGCAGTAGGCTTCAACTTATCTGAATTATTTCCTTCTGTACACTCTTGTTTTTATTCTGCCTGTCTCCAGGTTATGTTATTCAATGGGGTCACGGTATTGCCCATAAATCGGCTTATATACAACATTTGAACGCTTATACGGGAGGGAAGTGGCTGTCGATCACGAGCCCAGCACACAATCCAAAACCATCAATCCCTCACACACTTGCACACACTAAAATAATAATAGAAATGTATTCCTTTTGCATCTTCGACCGGATCAGGCTGACTCACATTATCCAATATCATGACGTTACACATGCACACCAACATGCACTTGCACCAGAGAGAAGAAGTAGAAGAAAGTCCGGTTTTCAAGAAGGACGTGGAGATGATAACTTCACTACCGTTTCCCTGTGTAGCACCTCTCAACCGGCGGCGTCAGCGTGCATTTGCAAGATGTCGTCATGCTTGGCTATCCCGTCCTCACCACCGCCACCACAGCCTGCACCAACCACAGCAAACCCCGGTCGCAGTTCTGCAGCGGGAGGGTTGCATAGCGGCAAAACGCGGGCTTTACAAATGCGAGATAGAGGTGGGAAGGAGGAGGAGGAGAGTAGGGTAAAACGAGAGGAAGGCAGGCAGGCAAGACAGGAGGGGGAGGAGGGGAGGAAGTGTAGGTTTGAAAAGTATCTTGCGTTCGTCTCCGTGCGTGCATACTATATGTACGTGCACTAACGTGCGCGTGCGTATTTATCTAACTGTCGTATACAGTAAAGGACAATGCTCGTGTGGTCCTGTCTTCTATCTTCCAATTTATCATATATTGTCTCAAGTTCATGTATGGTTCCAACATGGTTTACATCAGGCATGTCAAACTTGGGGTACCTCAAGGATCGCATGTGATGTCATGAGAGCCACACATATCTACCCGTTATAACTAATTGAAGTATTTATGAATGCAAAGTAGTTAAAAAATAAATGGCAATATATATTTGCAGTTTGCAATATTATGAAGTACATTGTACGAAAATTACGGTATTTAAAAAATGAAAATTTATTTGCTACTACTGAATAATTTTTGGTATTTTGTTCTGATTTTTACCCCTCTTTTTACTAACAATATTTGGTATGTATGGCTGAAATGTCCGTGCAATTTCTACTTTAATAAAATATGACAAGTGTTGATCAGTTAACCTTGTTGTCTGAGAAGTTTTTGTTTAATTCATGAAAGAAACCTACTGTGCATGACAATCTTTGTGGCAAAATTTCTGAAGGTTTTAAACTTTTCAGGAAGGTATGAAAAGACAACCATGCATCCTCACTTCAAAATATTTTGCTCTGAATGTAGAATTAGACTACATTTCTAATAGCTCCATTTGCATACTTTCTTCTGCCTTAGCAACATCAAAGGAGAATGGTGCTGAAAATAATGCAAATTGATGTTCAAAAGATGAGAAATCACAAAATATTTTTTTAAATTCCTTTGACAACAATTCCAGAGGGCTGTCTTAGCAAGGCTAAGTACAGGTTCATTATTGGTATTGTTTTCCAACTCTTTACAAGCAGGAAAGTGAACTAGATTTACATTTGACAAGTATGACTTCCATGAACTTGTTTTTGTAATGAAGTACTTGTTATCATACAACTGAGTGATGAGTTTGTTTCTATCTTGTAATTTCATATTTAAGTGTAGAAACCTTTTGTGGGCCGCAGAAGTGCTTTTATTTGCCATGTTTGGTCTATACCCTTAATTTCAAATTATCATATTTAGATTTGAATTCATATATTGTTCCAGATTGGACTATGTAACCTTCTAAGCTACTTTAAGTATTTATGCGTTTGTACGGAAAATTTTATTTCTTCATATCCTTTAGACATATAGTCTATTTTAACTTGTTCTCACGACCTCTAACCCTCCTTTCCCTAATCAAGACATCTCTACTGTCAATACAGTCTATTATTACCTGCTGGATAGTGCCCTGAGCGTAGGCATGCCCGTGTTGTTCTTTTCAGGTGTTGGAGTGTCTTCTCTGTAAGGTTTCGGGGTTGTTGGACTTTGACTGTCTTTCCTGAGGAGCTTGTTTAGCTATCTAGGTGTGTGTATGTTTCTTTGTGGGTGCTTGGTGTGTTCTATGTTGTAGATGTTTGAATGGTATGTTGCAGGTGTCTTTTTTCTGTTGGTAGCTTTTGTGAAATCTAGTGTGAAGGTTGTGTGATGTTCAGAGTTTTCGCGTAAATCCTTTTCCTGTCATTTTCATGTGGTATTCTAGTGGAAAGATTTTGGTTTCTGTATGTAGGTATCCAATATGGGGTGGTTAACAGTAGATGCACCCTTTTATTACCCATTGTTTTCCATTCTGTAGTGTTTGTAAATTGTTTGTGTTCGTCTTGTTGTTTGTTGGGAACTATGCTGTAGTAATGGGTGGTTCTTATGAATTACTTGTAGATACTAATGATATATATTTTTTTGTCAGATCTATGAAATGTGGGCTGAAAATCAAATGGTTATCAAATGTTTGCCTTTTTTTTTAGCTCTTTTCTAAGGGATCTGGCCATTTCATTTTACTTTTTCTTTTTTTCATGGTTGTCTGGAGTAATGTTATTGATTACTGGGGTGAAGTTTCTTTCCTTTTTTGAGCCATTGTTCCAATTTGTTCAAGTAGGCTTTGGTGTTCTTTGCTGCTATGTTGTATTTACGTGCCGAGAGAAGATCGGTGTTTAGTTCTGGTTCTGGAGAAAGTATTGTACCTTGAGGAACTCCATTGTACAGCCTTTTTGTACCTCATATTTGGTTGTTTTGGGTTACTCTGCATTGTCTTCTTGTTATAAAGTTGGTTAACCAATTCTTGCCGTTGTTATGAATGTCTGTCTCAATTATCTTTTTGGATAGTGTCTGGGAACCTTGTCGAGAGTTATTTTCACTTCAAACATGATTGGTCGTTTTGAAATACCCACCTCGCCAACCAACACATACACACACGCGCGCGCGAGACTCGATGACACAGTGGTGGCGATCGTGGCCGCCACTACGGCGGTTCGGGATTGAATCCCACCCAGGGCTGAAATAATTTCAGTATTGCTGCGCTGCGAGTCGTTACTCCAACTCTCGTGGGCGAGGAGTTGTGTGTGTGTGTGCGTGTAAGGTCATAATATTACACATGGATCGGTCATACATGAGTTCTGAACTCTCTTCCGGGAGGGAAATGGCTGTCGATCACGAGTCTAACACGTGATCCAAGACCATGGTGAATCACACACACGCACGCACACACATAGACACAGACACAGATTACTAGACAATCTAGAAGCACATGGGATAGTAGGGCATATTCGCCGATGAATATCTGAATGGTTGTTTGGTCGTAAGCAATGCGTTGTTCTGAATGGGAAATATTCAGACTGGCATTGTGTATTAAAGCGGAGTGTCTTAGGGATCAGTGCTAGGTCCTGAATTCTTTCTGATACACTGTATATTAACGACCTAGATGAAAAAGTAAGGCGTAAGTTATCCAAATTTGCAGATGTTACCAAGATTACAATTAGGATGATATCCATAACACAGCAACAAGAATAACAAAGTATTTTGAACAGTTTTTATTTTGTGATTGGGCGGAAATTTTCCATGTGTTTTTTTGAATATAGATAAATGTAAAGTACTTGATATTGGTAATAGTAAAGTCCAAACCAACTACACTGTGAATGGTGTACAACTGACAACGTAGAATAAGAGAAAAACCTTGTTGTGATCTGAAATGATCTCAAACCTAGCAAACAGTGCTCGGAAATCATTAGAACCGCAAATAAGGTAGTTGGTTGTATAGGTGAGTTTTTGAGTTTAGAAATGAAGAAATTATTCTTAATCTTTACAATGCCCTAGTCAGACCTAACCTAGAATACTGTGTACAGTGCTGGTCTCCAAATTACAAGAAGGATATGCAAAAGCTAGAAAGAGCACAGCATAGAATAACAAAGCTCATTCCTAGGTTGAGGAACAAGCCATACGAAGAGCGCTTAAAGGAACTAAATTTGTTTAGTTTCTCGAAACGGAGAATGAGAGGACTAACTGAGTTCTTCAAAATTGTCAAAGGAATTGAAAACATGGATGTGGAAAAATATTTTTAAATTAACACCTCCAAAACAAATTCGGGATGCAATATTGTAGAAAAACGATTTCAAGTAAAGGTAGCAAAGTACATTTTCTTTGATCGCGTTGATATATTGAATGGTTTACCATTCAACGCAATCGATTGTTCCACTGTATATTCAAAAAATGTCTCGACATTTACATAGGTGCAAATCTCCGACTAGAATTATTTACTTCTAGATTAAAGAAAACATATGAAAAAAAAGAAAAAATAATATTAATGATAAATTAAGTAACGAAACAGCCATGTAAGACCAACAGGTCTGTTGCTGTTCGTTTGTCCATGTAACACATACACCCACACTCGCATGTACGCACACACTCACTCACTCATTCACACACACACACACACACACACACACACACACACACACACACACACACACACACACACACACACACACACACACACACACACACTAGGGGCACTGTGGTTAGAGTTCTCGCCTGCCACTACAGCGGTCCGGGTTCGACTCCCGCCCAGGGCTGAAATAATTTCAGTATCGCTGCGCTGCGGGGTGCTACTCCAACTCTCGTGGGCAGGGAGTTGGGGGTATGTGTGCGTGTAAGGTCACAGTATTACCCATAGATCGGTCATACGAGCTCTGAGCTCTCATCCGGTGGTTAACTATTGATCACGAGTCCAACACGTGATCCAAGACCATGGTGAATCACACTAGTTTGTTGGTGTAATTATATCAAGACCATCTGAGGTCTTGAGTTCCCCGCATTACACCACTGGAAGCCGGTACCCCGCTTCTGTTGGGAAAGTTGCTTGTTTGTGTTTGTTTGTTTGTTTGTGTGTGTGTGTGTGTGTGTGTGTGTGTGTGTGTGTGCGCGCGCGCGCGTGTGTGTATGCGTGTGTGTGTCCGCGCGTGTGTGCAATCACATAAGTGTATATGTATGTACGTGTGTGTGTGTGATTCACCATGGTCTTGGATCACGTGTTGGACTCGTGATCGACAGCTATTTCCCTCCCGGAAGAGAGCTCAGAGCTCATACATGACCGATCTATGGGTAATGTTGTGACCTTACACGCACACACACACACACACACACACACCCAACTCCCCGCCCACGAGAGTTGGAGCAACGACTCCCAGCGCAGCGATACTGAAATAATTTCAGCCCTAGGCGGGATTCGAACGCTACCACTGCGTCGTCGAGTCGTATGTGTGTGTGTGTAATTCACCTTGGTCTTTGTATCACGTGTTTTACTCGTGATCGACAGCTATTTCCCTCCCGGAAGAGAGTTCAGAGCTCGTATATCCGATCTATGGGTAATGCTATGACCTTACACGCACACACACACCCAACTCCCCGCCCACGAGAGTTGGAGTAACGACTTGAAGCGCAGCGATACTGAAATAATTTCAGCCCTGGGCAGGATTCGAACCAGGTACCGCCGATACCTCCGTACTGACAGTCTGAGACTCTACCAACCGCGCCGTGTGTGTGTGTGTGTGTGTGTGTGTGTGTGTGTGTGTGTGTGTGTGTGTGTGTGTGTGTGTGTGTGTGTGTGTGTGTGTGTGTGTGTGTGTGTGTGTAAGGTCACACTATTACCAACATATCGGGTCATAAATGAGCTCTTATCCGGGAAAATAATATGTATCGATCACGAGTCCAACACGTGATCCAAAACCATGGTGAATCTACATTGGTTTTATACTGAATACCCACCTCTGCCTTCGGGGAGCCTCCGCCATAAAACACACAAAACTCATGTCGTCTGTGTTGCCAGACAACAAAATCTTCGCATCATTATCTGCCACCGCTTTCTTTGTTTCAGATATTGATAAGCGCCGATGATTGTCCGCGTCCGCGTTGTAGTACCCCACCCCCTCCCCTTTCTACCTTCGAGTTGTTTTTCTCTGGGCAACTTGTGCTACAAAGTCCTCTGTGAAGGGCACCGTCCTAGCCTCCCGATAGGGGGGGAGGTTTCTGACGTTAAATCAGATCAATTTGTGCCACACGCATAAAGCCATAGCAACCATAGCTTGAAATACTAACTGCGACGTATTTTTTTTTCAAGAACTGCGACGTATTGATTTTTTTTTTTCAAGAATTCGGTAACAATGGTAACAATGCTCAGTGTCTTTTGTGTAAGCAAATCTATTCAAGAAAAGACGTGAAGCAACTAATTTGAAAAAAAAAAAAATGCAAATACAAAGAACAGAATGCTTAGATGCTACAAGTGCAGAGCAAAGGGACATGGTAGAAAAACCTTTTCAGAAAGTTAAGTCTAATATTAGACAGGAGACAGTTGAAGAGTGTTTTACAGATACTGGTGTCACAATTACTATGGGTACCAGTATTTTTATTGATCTTTTTTTATTACAGACGTGTGATCGAACATATTGGCTGGTTTTTCACTTTTGAGTCTAACCACACATAACTATGATTTCGAAATAGTAAACTTTGTATTAGCAGTACAGTCATTACAAAAATACACACTAAAAACTACATTTGCACAAAATTTGATAAGTGGTCAATTTTCACATTAGCTCGCACTTTGCGTGATTCCCGAGGGAAAAAATCCCTATCAGTTTTGAATGAGTTTGTCTGCGCTGTACATAAAATACAGTTGTTTTAAAGCAAGGTTTTCATCGGAAGCAATATATAACATAACTGAAAAGCGTAGGAGGCTTACTACACCTCACTGTGGTATAGTGCTATGAGGGGCCCTGGCATTCGACACGAGCAGGGCACCATAGTGTTTGCACCAGTGTTGTGGCGTGCCCGACCCCCAGACGCTTTCCAGTACAAGGACCCTTTGTTACGGCCACAAGGCCCTCATTGATACATGTGTACGACGTGGCATCGTCTTCCTTCTGCGTAAGGAGAACGACGTTGCCCCCATGTCAGTCTATGGCCGCCTGTCTTACTGTGAGCGTGTATATCATTACTGTAGCTCTTCTGTACGCTTAACGTCACAATAAAGATTCCAAACATCGTCCCCCGCATTTCAGTTGCATACATTACACTCACCACTCAACCATGGAACAAGATGAACTGAAGAACGGTAACATTTGCCTCACCTAAAAGTTTTGTAAGATTCACGAATATGATGAACCGAAAATAATAATAATAATGATAATAACAAAGACTCTCTGTGTGTGACAAAACCTCCTGAAGTGTCAGTTAAGCGATCCTGAATGGGCTACACTGTCACAATGAACGGGCGAGCCTGCATCAATTGTAACCGATGTAATACCACTTTCCTTGCCTCAACAATGCCCTTCAGTCAACCACTGTTGAATCTGCACCAACACATTTAGACTCACGTGACGAAAGTCAAGAAGATTACCAGAGATGCATGGAAATAACGAAGGCAGATATTGATAAGAGATTTGCAGGAATAGAAATGGAAAACAACTACAGAGGCAACTTAGTGAACGGACCAGGTACCAACATCGACGTGGAGCGATTGACCTCGTGGAATCAGAATGGAGCGGGCGGCCGCTATCTGACGCGCTGGCCTGCCTTCCCTGATTGACCCAAGGCTAACGTAATCCAGTGCAATTGTGTAATAATGCACCACGGGATTATATACTAACTACATGTAAATCAGTTCAGTTCCGACTAACTAATAAGGACAAGAACTCTCACTTAAACCTCTTTCCTTCCACTCCATAGTCTACACAGGCTTTACTGGCGCACTCCATCCTGATGCCACGTGATCAACCGCACCATATGGCTGTACCAATTACGTGGCAGCAGAATGGAGCGCGCGACCGCGATCTGACGCGCTTGCCTGATCTGTCATCTATACCTCGACCCAGTGTAGCCTGTCTA
>NC_134785.1:57734407-57809407 GCF_046742065.1 Oratosquilla oratoria | reverse complement strand
GGGTAATGCTGTGACCTTACACGCACGCACACTCCAGCTCCCCGCCCACGAGAGTTGGAGTAACGACACGTAGCGCAGCGATACTGAAACTATTTTACCCCTGGGCGGGATTCGAATCCGGACCTCCGTAATGGCGGCCGCGAACATTACCACTGTGCCATCGTGTGTGTGCGTATGTGTGTGTGTGTGATTCACCATAGTCTTGGATCACGTGTTGGATTTGTGATCGACAGGTACCCTCCCGGAAGAGAGCTCAGAGATCACATATGACCGACCCATGGGTACTGGTGTGACCTTACACGCACACACACCACCAAATCCCCGCCCACGAGAGTTGGAGTAATGACTTGGAGCGCAGAGATACTGAAATAATTTCAGACCTGGGCGGGATACGAACTTGGACAGCTGTAGCAGCAGTTGTGAAAGCTACCACTGCGCCGTCGATTGTGTATGGTGAGATGAATTGGTTGATGATGCATGACGATATGTATTGAGTACCAAACATGCCAGTATGTTTTCTGGTAAAGCATAGCTATATTACCAATTGACAGATCCAGTTCTATTGAAATCAGTTGAGAAGATTTCCATAGTTCGTATAGCACTGTTTTGGAAACGATATTGACATGATCGATGTTGAAATCTCAATGGAATTAATTATTTAGGGATACATAAATAGTCAGGACCCACCTTTCGCAAGCATGTACTGTAGTTGTGTAAAACACACAGCAAATGTCGCTGTTTTAACGTCTGTCTCGACTGTTTTGAGTTACACTCACCATATTCTACACAGAATCACACTTCACACTTTTACGGGCTCGTGATAAGCGGCAGTCAAATATTCTCTTCCTGTCGTCAAGTCGTCTTTGGGGAAACTATCTTATGAGGTTGGGGAAACTATCTTATGAGGTGCGTTAACGGTGGGTATTCTTCGTTAGCTACTACGACATGGGAACAGTGATTGGTGTCAGGAAGCGAACGTAGAGATGGCACAATAAGTTCTTCCTTTTCTGGCAATTTGTAGAGATAATGATGTGAAAATTCCAGTCACTTTGTTGACCCACCCCTCCAAAATCAACAATGAGAAAATTGCCATTGACGTCAGTCACTGCTTGGAGAGATATTGAAAAATGTCTGATGATGAAAGCTTCCAATGCAGTTGGGGAAATCACATTTCTGTATATAAGTTTCTGGTAATGCCAGCCATGGTAAATATTACCGCTGGAGAACCTTCCAAATAACTGCATGTTTCCTTGACGATGGGAGCCAGTTCTTTTTTCAACACGGAAACAATGATCGGAAGGATTTTCCTGCCGAAATAATCATTAAATCAAACGTAAAGAGCGAAAACGTAAAGTATTTTTTTTTATTCGGTGTCACTCTCTAACAAGATTATTGTTGGGCAGGAAACAATAATGATCACTGTTGTGCTACGATTGCCTAAATATGTAGCCTATTCGAGGACACTTTGAGGTTAGCACAATAAATCTAAAAGTAAACACTGACAGCTGCTTGTATGTATTGAAATGTATTGCAATGAGGTTATTCATCTTCCTCTTTTTTTCTTCTTTTTTAGAGAAAGCAGCCAAAGGCAAATGGAAGAACCTTAGAGATTACTACAGGCAGGAGCTTAGAAAACAGAGTTCAAAAAGATCTGGAGCTGGTGCTGATGATGTGGGAACTAGTACGTGGCCCTATTTTCGTCAAATGAGTTTTCTAAAAGACATCCTTAACCCTGACTCTAGAAATTCAAATCTAACACACGATGAAACTGCCTCAGTGCTTGATGAGGAAGACGTCAACGTCGAATATGGTCACGAAACACAGTTTTCAGAAGCAAGCCATTATGAAGAATCGGTTCCACCTTCCCCGCGGCCATCGTCTCCACCAAATATACCCTACACTACTGCCTCTGGACCATCAACATCTCGAGAATTTAATGCTAGACAAATAATTAAGCGACTTCCACCGAGGCTTGAATACATCAACAAAAAAAATGATGAGCTTATTGCAATAGAAAAAAGGAAGTTGGAACTTCTTGAGAACGAGCAGAAAGATACAGAAGATGAAGATCTACATTTCTTCAAAAGTATCACACCCTATATGAAGAAACTGCCTGGTATAAAAAGACTTCGTGTTAGAACCCAGATGCAGAACCTGCTGCTGCAGGAACTTGAACAATTGGAGAATTATACTCATACATCAGGTCCAACTTCTCCAGTATCAGATTCTAGCTAGATACGCACTCAACCAATCAGTTATGCAGCACCACAAGATTCCAGTTCTTTTACCATGTGTAACAACTAACGAACTATTAGTTGCTTAGCATATGATATTAAATTACTTAAAGAACTACTATAGTTACTTAGTAATATTCATATTTTTTGTTAAATCATACATTTATTTTCTATTTGTTCCTTATTTACATTAAAAGTGAAAATAGTTATTGTGAGATGCATGATGTGTTCTTTACAGGAAGCTTTTTTTACGTGTGCAAATCGGATATCCTTTTGTCACTTATTTTTGAGATGTTATTCAGAAGTTCTGTTACACTGCATTTACTATTGTAATCTATTTGCAAATTATGCATAATATGTTCTTCATAGTATTCTAACATGTGTTAATCGAATTTCTTTTTGTCACATTGTTGAAGTGTTATTCAGCAGTGCTGTTACACTGAACTGTTGCAGCTTCTTTACATGTTTGTTAATTTTTGTAATAAATTTGATGTAAAGTACGTTATGTATACGTTTGTGATTTACTCCATATGTTTCCTATACATTGCTAAAGTTGGTTATGATTTTTGTAGATACTCAAAAAAATATCGTCGTATGTGCAGGTCAACTAATTTCAGAGACAAAGTCTCATCTAAAAGCATTTTTTTCCCCGAATTTTGACAGTAACATTGCATTGAGTAGGCGTGAGCAGCAATTAACAATGACTGACTTCCCGCACGATTTTCCTTCTTCCGATGTGGTCACGGCATCGCTTGCATCTAGCGACTCGCTACCCTCCCAGCAAACCGCGTTCAATGTGGGCCCCAGAGGTTGCCGTGTCCTGCCTCACCCCTCCCATCACACCATCGCCGGAAGACTTAGAGTTGTCAGTGACAAAAAATAAGTTATTAGTGGGAAAGATAGTGATTGATTACACTGCCATACTCAGTCGTTTCCTCATTCAGCAGTGCCAGAACCATTTTTTTCAACGCTATCCAATACTGCCAAATCTTTTAACAATAAAAGTTCCCTTTTTATTCCCGTTTCTGAATCATTCCGCAAATTGACCAACTTTCATCCCAAAGATAAGGCACATTTAGTTCCCATTTACCCGAATACCATCAATATTTTTTTTATCGTTCACTAGAGATCGAAAAAAAAAAACATAATCCAGGTGTCTAGCCATGTAAGGATTGTCATCTAGCTTACATTGGTCAGATAGGGACAATGCTGGAAGCAAACGTTCGATCAGGTACGGACAAAGTTTAGCCATGTTCCAGCACGTGAATCAGTTATCACTGTTTCGACTGGGACAAAACTGATCTTATATATAAATCTAGCTGTGGTTCAGGACTAATACAATATTTTCCTAATATAAATAATTCAAAGGGGCAGTGGTCTTCGGGCATAATATCACTTTTGATCTAAAACATCGTTAACAGGCATCTTCCACCTGAGCACATCAGGTAATTGAGTAAGGGCAGGCGTCTTTGGTCCTCCCCGGTTCCTTATCCTACTCTACTTTTGAAGAGGACTGCAGATAATAGGTGAAATATATACTCACCGTTTTCAGTATTTTTTTCTGCTCCGGCTGTGGTATGATATATAAACAAATTTCACTTCTAAAGAAAAAAAAAAAGAAAAAAAAAAAAACGACAACCTAATTGTCCTCACTATGCGCGTCGATGGCGAGACCTTGAACATTTTTCGCTCATTATTACTAACCCCATTATGGCCTCATCACCACATGAGGTGAGACTCACTTGTTTTAAAATATTAGTACTAAATATACGGTAACGTAATTTTTCACATTCTTTCATTTATTTGATTTATATGTGTATTTATTTGTTTTGTCTCGCCCCAAGAAAAGACAAATGCACGTCCAGCGTGAGGTTGTGCCGGATGGAAAACAAGGTGCTCAGGTAATGTCAGGCTGGCGTTAAGTCCTCCCTACTTTCGAATCACGTTTTGAGATCTCACCTCCCTCGTCTAATGCGGGGTTTACACGGTCTACGGTTCGTCAAACCCGGTTGTCGAACCTGCTTGTCAAACGGTCGGAAGAGGTGTCAGAGTCAAACGAATTGTCCATGAAACCTCACGTCCTCCACTCAGTGCGACCCGTGTTGTTTATGGAGCAAATTTACTACCGCCTCCCTTTCGCCACTTGACCAGGACGATTTGATTGTCATTGGCTTAGCGATGGCACTAAGAAGGAAAAAAGATCAGTGGACGAAGGACTGGCTACTAAAAAGAGAACTTTCATACATCAACTTGCTTGTTGATTTGAAATTAGAGCCAGATGACTGGCGTAATTATTTGCGGATGGACGAAGAAACATACATAGATCTACTGAGGCGTTTCACCCCTTTCATTATGTATGAAGATACATGTATGAGAAAGGCCATAACTCCACATGAAAGACTGTCACATTATGTTATTTAGCAACAGGCAGGCCACTTAATGATCTGAAATTTTCAGCTATCATTGCCACCAGCACTTTATCATCAATCATACCTGAAACGTGTGATGCTCTACTGGGTTCTTCAAAAGGACTATCTAAAGGTAAGAAATACTTTTTAACAACTGTTTATTTCTGTGTTTATTGAAAACATGCCAGTTTATTTCTGTGTTTATTGAAAACATATTATGACAGGTGAAATGTAGCAAAATAAATCTATATCAAGGTTGGTAAAAAAACAAAGAAAAAGTAAAGTTGGGGGCATGTGCTATGCGCAATTAAGGTTGGAAATGTACAAAATAGTGCGACATCTCAGTCACTATCGCTGCTAGAACAACTATAGACAACCGAAGGGATTGGGGGTGGTACTGTCTCCTCGGGTGTTGCTGCAACAACTCTAGATGAAGCATTCAAGTTTCCCATCTCTGCCTCAAACAATACATCATTAATTAACTTTCGAGTAATTATTGCAGTACGTATGTCCATTGAATGTATTCTATGTGCAACGTAGCTCCCGAAGAGATCAATACCAGAATTATCTTTATGTAAAGATTCGTCTAATTTTCTTGCCACGATATCTAATATATGATCAGATTTTGATAAACTTTTGCGACGACGTTTCACCTCTTGCCTTGTGTAAGGTGTAGCATCTCCCTCAGTTCCATGTGCTTCTGGAATCTGAAAGTAAAGATAGGTAACATTAAACTAACAGTACACACACACACACGCACACACACACACACACACATATATATATATATATATATATATATGTGTGTGTGTGTGTGTGTGTGTGTGTGTGTGTGTGTGTGTGTGTGTGTGTGTGTGTGTAAAGATTCGTCTAATTTTCTTGCCACGGTATCCAATATATGATCAGATTTAGATAAACTTTTGTGTCGACGTTTCACCTGCTGCCTTGTGTAAAGTGTAGCATCTCCCTCAGTTCCATGTGCTTCTGCAATCTGAAAGTAAAGATAGGTAACATTAAACTAACAGTACACACACACACACACACACACATATATAAATATATATATATATATATATATATATATATATAAAAGTACGTGCGTGTGTGTGTGTGTGTGTGTGTGTGTGTGTGTGTGTGTGTATGTGTGTGTGTGTGTGTGTAAAGATTCGTCTAATTTTCTTGCCACGGTATCCAATATATGATCAGATTTAGAAAAACTTTTGCGTCGACGTTTCACCTGCTGCCTTGTGTAAGGTGTAGCATCTCCCTCAGTTCCATGTGCTTCTGCAATCTGAAAGTAAAGATAAGTAACATTAAACTAACAGTACACACACACACACACACACACATATATATATATATATATATATATATATATATATATATATACATGTAAATATTCGTCTAATTTTCTTGCCACGTTATCCAATATATGATCAGATTTAGATAAACTTTTGCGTCGACGTTTCACCTGCTGCCTTGTGTAAGGTGTAGCATCTCCCTCAGTTCCATGTGCTTCTGCAATCTGAAAGTAAAGATAGGTAACATTAAACTAAAAGTACATATTATATACATATATATATATATATATATATATATATATATATATATATATATATATATATATATATATATGTATATATATATATATAAATGTAAAGATTCGTCTAATTTTCTTGCCACGGTATCCAATATATGATCAGATTTAGATAAACTTTTGCGTCGACGATTCACCTGCTGCCTTGTGCAAGGTGTAGCATCTCCCTCAGTTCCATGTGCTTCTGCTATCTGAAAGTAAAGATAGGTAACATTAAACTAACAGTACATATAGCCTATATATATATATATATATATATATATATATATATATATATATATATATATATGCTAATAAGAACATGGGTACGTGTGTTCACTTATGCAAAGTAGACCACTTGGAAAAAAGAAACTAACGAAGCAGAGCGCTTTCGTATATTACATCTTCAGTGCAACAAGTACTTGTTGCACTGAAGATGTAATATACGAAAGCGCTCTGCTTCGTTAGTTTCTTTTTTCCAAGTGGTCTACTTTGCATATATATAAATAGGAAGTTGTGTGTGTGTGTGTGTGTGTGTGTGTGTCATGGTGGATCCTACATTTGAACAAAGTAGCACAATAATGGAGAACTACCACCTCCCACATAATTATGCATTATTATTTTTATATATTTCGGTTTCCTACGTCAGTGGGCGAGTGGCAAATTATTGGACGCGAGTTTGAGTCAAGATGGCACTTCCCGAACTATCTCGGATCAGTTGATGGCAAACATGTACGGATCACGCCACCACCAGATTGTGGATCATATTTTTGGAACTACAAAGTGTACAACAGCCTTGTTTTATTGGCAGCGGTTAATGCGAATTGTGAATTCACCATGGCTGACTTAGTGACGAACGGCCGTGTGTCAGATGGAGGGGTTATTGAAAACACAGAATTTGGAAAACTGCTTTTAAATGGGACACAATCTTCCAGATCACGCTCCCCCTATTAATTCTGGTTGTAATTTGCCTTATGTTTTTTTAGGAGATGAAGCATTTGCACTAAGACCTGATGTTATGAAACCAAATCCTCAAAAGGATTTAAATACAGAGAACAGGATTTTCTATGGACTGTCGAGCACGGAGAGTTGTTGATTGTTTTTTTTTTTTTTAATAATGGCTTCTAGATTTAATTGTTTTTTTTTTTATACAGCAATAAATCTGAAATTATCAAGTATTGAAAAGGTTGTCATGGCATGTATTGTCCTTCACAATTATTCACGAAAGACATGATCTTCACAATATTCTCCTGAAGAATGCTTCCATAGGGAAGATATTTCAAATAGAATAATTGTAGCAGGGTTATCACTAGATCCTAATTCTGTTGCAGGCTTAGAACATGGTCATGGAACACGAAACTATTCCTAAATTGCCAAAGAAGACTTCGTGTATATAAAATAAAATGTACTGTTTTGTGTAAAGAAAATCTACAGCTGTGAAAATAAAGGTTTTGTACTTTCAGATAAAGTAATTGTAAAAGAATTACACTGAACTACTTTCTGTAAATAAAGTAATATAAATTATATGAGTTCGTTGTTACTTACCTCAGCATTATAGTTATATATATCGTCCAGATTAGAGCAGCTCTCTCCTGGCAAGTCTTGATCTAAAACAAACATCATCTCCTCAAAATACCAAAGAGAAGACGTATACATTTCATTCGGTGATGCCCCAGACTTCTTCGATTTTTCAATTTTCCTGCACTCTCTCCTGAAAGAGCTCCGTAGGCAGTTGATTTTTTTTATCACGGCGTCCCGCGTGCAGTCTGGCTCAAGTTCTTTCAGTAGGTCCTGAAGAGCTGATATCCCTTTGCTTCTGGCTAGTTTATTGGTATATTCCTTTGATTTCACTTTCCATAAGGCTGGGTGATCTCTGTAGGTATGTATGAATTGCAGTAATACCTCCCTCTCGTTCCTCTTTCCATTGATGTGCTCCATATTTCAGTCCTAGGGTATGATGCGTCCACTCCTTGGTTTGAAGCGCAACTGAGGTTTAATGTTCGACGCGCGTTCTCACATTCGAACGGTTTGTGGACCATGAAGCCCCGCCCACAAATAGTCAGACTCGACAGACTTTCTTCAAACCGTTTAACCAACGTGTTCGACAACCAACCCGTTCACACGTGGCTGTCGAACCGTTAGACCGTGTAAAGCCCCTCAAAGGTACGAGATATGACACAAGAGCGAAGATCGCTACTACAAAACCTCGAAACGGGATTCATAATACCTTTTGTTGCAGTTTCGGAACACGTCGACACTGGAGAGGTTTCCAATCGGACAAGTCGCATGGCATGAAATCTCATATAATGTAATATTTTAAGTCGAGTCATGCTACCTTGCTATCACTGCCCGCAATCTACTTCCTGTGAGAAATGTCTTTGTCGTCGTGTTTGTGAATGGACACTCCGTCCGTGATTCCTCCCGCCATGTAAAAACTTTTGAATGCTAAGTGAAAATTTCTATGGATTTGGAGATATTCATTTATCAATGTAGTTCATGAAGGTTGTCTCAAATTAGGTCAAGCAATCTTCTGAATAGTGCATTACCATGGTGGCTGCAAGGACTAAGAAACGACAAATTTGCATTGTGAATACCAGTGTAGCGTAATCTTTCCCCCTGGTAACGCGCCACGTGACATCCAACTTGCCTTCCCAGCCCCGTAGTGCTCCTCCACAAGCCGGTAGCTTGGCTTGGCCTCCCGTGCTGCCAGAAGTAAAATCAATGTACAAAGTTACCCGAAACGAGACTTGATGGGGGTAGTGATAAAAAGGACTGGATGTTCTTGGTCTTTTGGCCAAATACCGCATACACTACGATTAAACTATCAAACGTTATCTGAACGCTCATTGCCAGATTATATTTTCTCCCGGTATTGTACGTAAATTCACGAGAAACAGGCCCTTTATTTTTATATGCATATTTACCTGCTTTACAGCAGCTTAAATAAATTTTAGGTTCGTGTTGCAACTGCCGAGCAAGACTTACATATTTTCATCGAACATATGAAATCCCCAACCTAGTCAATTGACGTCAAATTAACATTAGAAAATAGCCTTCACTCACATGGCTGAAATTCCATTGCTGGTGGTAAAGAAACTCGGAAGTGGAAAACTATTTTATTTTTTTTTTTATTACAAATGGGTGTTACTTGTCCAGACATGTCAAATTTGTATCATGTGATGGAACACGTGAATTGCAACGCTCCATAGGAGTCGCTACAAGTGCTTACCACTTAGGTGGATGAATGAAAGTCGTAGGCGAGACAGACATCGACAACTTAACCTTTATTATTATCCTTTCACACAAATGAGACACTTTCTCTATCCTCAGAAGAATGACAACGAAAAAAATTGTACTGCCAAAACATCAGTTCATGGAGATGCATTGTAGAAAAATAAAAATGGGGGCGCCCTGTTAGCTTTTGGTATATCAATGGAACCTGGTATTACTATCCATCTTGTCACGTGGACCAGGACGCAGGCCTGCAGAAACCCCCGTGCGAGACGAGCAGGCAGGCAGGCAGACAGGCAGACAACCGGGGCAACGTCGTCGACATAGCAGCAGCCGGCACAAAACACCAGCCGCCTCTCCACTCCAACCGCTCCCACTTCCTCCCTTGGCTTGGGCCGCCCGGCCTGCTATCCCGCACGAGGAACAAGTCTCCGCGCTGGTGCTCATGTCGCTGCTGGCGTCGCCCAACGGCCCCGCACGCCCGAACTCCCCTTGCCGCCGCCCACACTACTGTCGTAGTCCGGGCGGCTGCGTCCTCTCCCTCCCCCCCAACGACCATGGCGGAGAACCTCCGCAGGGGCGCGTGGTGGAGGGGGGCGGGGAGGGTTGGGCGGCGGTGGGCGTTGGTCCTGGCTGGCCATTGCTGCATGGGGGTGAGCTCATAGGCCTGGGGGGATGGGGCGAAGTGGTCCCCACGCACGACAGCTTCCGACACACTCTCACATCCACACGTCTAAAGGACTGTACAGGTACATGAAATATAATACAATAATAAAACACTTGGCGGGGCCACATCACCGCGTCCCGTCCCAGGCGGGCCGCGGGGCTTACAAGTCTCTTAGTAATGTACCGGGAAACTCTTACGCGTCCTCCTCTTCCAAATCTTCTTCACCTTCACCCTCGTCTTCTTCGCCTTCACCTTCCTCTGCGGGCAAAAAAACGAATTATTAGCAAGTGGACAGTAAAGCATACTTTCTTAATTTGATAGAGTACATGTCAACACCAGTTACGAGATTACAACATAACAATTACTTACCATCTCCCTCTTCGTCCAATTCTTCTTCACCCTCGCCAATGTCCTCGTCCTCCTCCTCTTCCAGGTCTTCCTCTTCTTCTACCTCTTCCTCGCCATTCTCCTCTCCTCCCTTAAGCTTCTTTGGGTCATCCTCAGCTTCCTGAAATGAAAAGGATCTAATTAGCAAATAATTTCAACAATAAAATGCAGCATTACCCATACACTTGTCATGCAATTACATACTAGAACAGATCTATCGACCAAGCCGCCAATGCGGGCTCCAGCCACACCAGACGTTGATGCAATCCCTCAGAATGTTCTAGCGGCAAGGTTCAGAATTATTTCTTACACAGCTGCAAGTTATTTCAGACAAACTGGCTAACAAGTAACACCATATTTAACTACCAGGATACCTCACTAATATAAAAATCGAAACCACGATTTAAAATTCAATTCTATTCCTCGAATTATCTCAAGATATCGTAGAAATGAGGCGAAACATGCACTAAGACTCCGACATTGGGCGACAAGATTGCGAAATTCAATCACTCAAAACTTACACGCACCTTGGCAGTCTCACCCTATCTTGCACAAGGCACCGACACTACTTTGACATAACGTTAAATATATATATTTTATATGTACATGTTATACACACACTTCGACAACTATTTTATTGATTGCAGTTTCGTGAAGCCAATACCATATTTCAACAACCTATGTCCTTCCGTACAACCTAAGGTTTATTTCAAAGATGACGTTAATGAACAAAACCTTTAAGTGGGCAATATGATATAAATGATGTAACGGTTATACTTAGAAATGCCTAGTTTACAAATTACGAATTAATTTGGGGCCCACAGAAATAAATGCTAACTGACTGGGTGATGCGCGCGGGTTAGCCTCGCGAGGGTACCAGGGCCTTCTCCCGCCAACTTTGAACGGCTAGCCTCGCACGTAGTCACTCATGCACTCCCAAATTTAACCACAAGCTATTTTACAGAATATAAAGCACAGATATTTTTCTTTCAATACCGTCGAGACTACTAGTTTCTAAATTGGTTAGCACACCCAAGTCATGAACTAGGGTTTCAGTATAGTTCCCTTACACTTCCACTCAGACATAATTACATCCTATAATTTTATTTTGAACATTTTTTTTACCGTTCACATATGATTTCGATAACTAAATTCAATCCACCCATCAAAACTATTCCTAGGCTCACTTCGTGCACTTATGTTACTTGAATTTTCAACACTTGGAACCAGAGTTAACGTTAAGTTCATTGTTTCACTCATTTAGCTTAAAACACAATTTAACACTACTCTGCTTGCTTGTAGTCACAACGTACCTCTGCTGCTCTTTTAAGGCCCTTCTTAACCTCTTCTTCACCAGCCTTGTTCTCCGTGGTAGACATGTTTACTAATTTCCTTGGTCGTACCGAGACGTACACACCAGTCCGATTTCAAACCGAATGATGGCCGCGCTCTACGCTAACACATACCCGCTGATTGGCTGCTGGCCCGGCCAAACACGTGACGTCACTACACTAAAGATTTGCTTAGTAGGAACATATTATTGCAATCTTGAAATACGAAATTTTTACAGAAAATACCTACACTATTTTAATAATCAATGCAGAAGTATGGCATTTTAAAGTTGTCTCTATAAGATATTTAAAATCAGAAATAGTTGTGGACCATCTGAGGCATTTTTGGTACGAGATACCGAACAACCTATCCTTTCCATAGGTGGTAAACTTTGGTGACTGAAGTGTCAGTGGCTGGACCTAATTAATCGTAAGAAATCTGCGATAGACATAATGGTATGGTGATTTTTTTGTGTGCATATTATTAACTGATGATTCAATATATTATATAGATACTTAAAAGTGATAATGATAAAGCCATGAATTCAAAATAGTTGGAAAAAGATGGACATCTCCATTGACCTTAAGGTCGAAATTCGTGTGTGTTGCCCAATGTTTACATGGAACCTCACGTGGTGAACAGTGTATTTTCCTCATTTTTAATATAAAACACCACAAATGTATGATACTGAGCAAGGAAATTACACTTTTTAGTTACGTAGAACACTTGGTAATTTTGTACATGGATACATAAACAAATAGAAAGCCTCTACACTACAAGTGGTGATCAGCTGATTGAGGTTATTGATAGTATCTTTCGCCTCAATTTGTGTTAATGTGCTGCAGTATTCAAATTACAAATTTACAGCATATACAGATACAAAAGATATCAGGGTTGTAGGTCGAGGAAGACCCGAATCGTAGATTTTCTCAAAGTAGCTTTTGGATTGGGATGGACGAGACCAACTTTGTTTTAATTTCTCTGTAATTGTTTTAAAATCTTGGATAATGGATTATCATTAACGTCCAAACGGTCAAGATCCTAAGGCAGTTTATTCCAGCTTTTCCAGAAATAGTAGAAAAAAAAGTTCTATCAAGGCTGAACTCGAGGTCTTGTGGGGGGTCACTATATGCCAGGTTAGGTAACAGGTTTGGTTTAACGAGTTGTCATGGGTGTTTCTTTTGGGGGTCCCTGTACGACTATGTAGGATGTATTATGCCTTGTACTGCTGTTTGTTAGCAAAAATCCTGGTCCATTGGGAGTAGATTGTGTGTTTCTTAGGGTGACCTAATTTACCTATTTATCATGTTAGTATCAAATTTATTATGGCAAGTATACTTTTATCATTTCTGATATTAATATGTACAAGTTGACAATTTTATAAACAAAATTGTGATCAATTGGGAACTTCACAATCGGTCAGTTTTATTTACTATATTCATATCTTCATGAGTTTGATATAGTCAATACGTACCTATCTTTCAGAAACAACAATAAGAGTACATAAAGCATAATACGTGATAGTAATGTGATACTTGCCACACAGGGTCCTCCAAAAGAAACTTCCAGAGTACCACCCATTTTGTCGGGTAAACTGGGCATTTTTGGTGACTGCTCCTGTGTAATTTCATGACGAGTTCCTTTGTGCAACTTTATTCTTGCAGTTCTAGAAGTCTCCCACTATCCTCTGCATCTACCTTGCAGTGTAAGTTTCTATTGTTAGGATGCTTAGAATTCCAGCTTCACCTTTCATATGTCGAATCCTTCAGGTGTCACTGTCGTTGTTGCTCTCCAGTGCGTTGTTTTGTTTGAGGCTCGGTTTATAAGTACCCTAGACAGGGTCATATTCGAGAATTTTGTCCTGCCTTGACCACAGAGACGGTTCCATCACAGCTACCTCGTGATACCTCGTGTTGATTGCAGCCTGTCGGCTTCAGCTACCGGAACTGCCGCTGTAACCTCTGTTTTGCCCCGCATACAGAGGAATGAGGTAATGTAGCCTGTTGTAGTGAGGCTAGGTTTGGTATGAAGGTAGAGGTGTTTACTTAATAGAATTTAGAGGGTCTTCCTCATAGCTGTGGGGAGGTTGTCCATAGCTACCTCCAGTCCGAGAGTCTTCTTTTTTGTAAATCAATCTGGTGTGGTATGGAGTTCGAGGCTACCCTGCAATGAGCTGTGTACCCAGGTACTGGAGGATTGTCTTGCAGTATTGTAAAATAATTTGTCTAGATGTATCTTTAACTTCATGACTAGGCAGTTCTCCATCTCTTAACACGTTTTGGAAGCGTGTTGATAGTTCTGATCTTCAGTCATCCACAGTAAGATGTCTATGTGATGCTTGAAACTTACTACACTGCAGGATGACGTCTCTCAGACTCTGAGGGAGTTTGTTGAACAGTTTTGGCCCTGTTGTGCTAAAGCTACAAGCTCTTAAGTGTCTGCTCACTGGCAGTTTGCAGTTTGTCTTGGGGCCTTCGATGTAGCATGACCACCCTCTTGTCTTGTTGGGCATTTATTTCAGGCCAATATTTGGTACCAGACCTACCTGGATCTACCAGGTGTATATGGTTTGGTATCATTCTTTTCTTCTGTGGAAAGAATAGAGCTTGAGGTGCTGTAGTTATTTCCAGTAATTTTTGCCACTTGGCGAGACAATCTTGCTGGTGAAGCTCCTTTGCACAGCCACTAGCTCTCTCTTCAGTATTAGTTGGGCTTCACAGCTGGCAGCTCTATTAAGTTTTGGTCACACCAAGCTCCTCAATAGAGTCATAAGGCTCTGCTCTTCCCTGGTGCTGAAAGTTCTAAGAATCAGCCACACATTTGCTTTCCTGATTCCACTATTTTGTATATATGTAGACTGAATCTGGCTTCACTGCTGGTATGCCTAAGTCATGTTGGCTGCTTTTGACTTTTATGTGTGTTGGTGGTACTGTAACTGGTGTGCTCTATGATGGTTTTGTTGCTGCCGTACTATAGTAATTTGAGTTTGCTTTCATTGAACAACGTGTTACATTTGGCTAGCCACGAGTATATCAGGTTTAGGTCTTCTACAGCTATTAAGTTTTCTTTTGTGTCGAACCACTTTTGAAGTATGTAAGGCAGATGAGTGGATGGGTGGTGAGATAAACATAGTGAATGGTTAGGGATTTATTCTGACATTTTGTCCTTACCAGGACTTCTTCAGAGTACATGATAGAGTACTCTGATGAAGTCCTGGTAAGGACAAAATGTCAAAATAAATCTAATGGTTTGTTTATCTTGCCACCCATCCACTTAACACTTTTGTTACTCTCGTGTCATCTGCAAATGAAAGTGTTAAATCAATCTGACTAGTGTATGTGGAAGATGATTCTTATAATATTTTTAAGGTAAAGCCCGTTGGTTTTGACAGTAGTCCTTGGGTTGTAGCCAGTTTCATACTTATTCATGCGATCAGCTTATATTAGCCAGTGTGCTACAGTTTTAC
The DNA here is from genome assembly GCF_046742065.1 of Oratosquilla oratoria. Lineage (NCBI taxonomy): Eukaryota > Metazoa > Arthropoda > Malacostraca > Stomatopoda > Squillidae > Oratosquilla > Oratosquilla oratoria. The sequence continues at coordinate 57,794,106 of NC_134785.1, read as the reverse complement.
CTCCTGGTAGACTCATCTGCACAAGTTGGGTAGATGAGGACATTATGTAGGAAGGGGAAGCTAAAACCTGCAGGTATGACATTTGAAGAGTATTGCTATACAATAATTAATACATGTGAATATGTACCTTATGTTGATCATAGTGGCTGAGATAGTAGTCAAATTGATAAATACATGAACAGGCATTGAATGAGATTTGAAGCTGGCCAGCAACCTTATCGGGTAACCAATTCCAAAGGCTTGCCTATTAGAGAGAAAAAAAATTATTAACCTCTAGGGAACTGATGATGTGATAGTGTATGCCAACCCAGGATTAATTAATAAATTGTTGCCACTATCTTGAGTCCGCCCCTCCCCCCCTTGGACATGCGACTTGGCTACCTTCCCATGTTCTTATTATGTACCATTCTTATTGTTTATATTCATGTCATCTTACCTCTGTACTTACCTGCTGAAGGGGAACACAGTTGTGGTCAAAATATACAGATTGTCTGTTTCTTTTGATTTGTTTCTGACTGGGTTATATTTAAACATTTTACAAATGTGCTATGACATTTTGATTTTGTAAATATTAGGACTTGCACCTCACTCCTCATGGCATTTTCCCAGTACTTCATAAGATAGCCCAAAGTAAATGTCTGATCTTGGCACTATTCTAGATCGTGGGGGAATTTGGTGTAGGTTGAAGTGGATCCATTGTTGTAATTTGTCCATAATTTCCGCACAAACTCAAAGTACACACCTAAGTGTTATATCAATTGAAAATAAGTATTTGTGAATTATAACACATCAACGTAATATACATTTTTTATCAGCAGAAAAAAGTTCCTAAAAACAATACACTAACAAACTTAGACATCTGTGAGCTTTGAGGTGCCATGTTTGTTTTTGTTTTGTTGTCAAAGGTTAACTAACAGAAGCCTAATAAATTGGTCTAATCTAACCTTATCTCCTATGGGGTATGCATTTAGCATCCCAAGAGGTCATCAGACTAGACTAATTTATTGTATTTCCATTAGTTTTTCCCCAAACAAATATGGCGTTTTGAAGCTTGCCAATGTCCAAGTTGTCATTAGAATGTCACATTAATTGTGTATTATTCCGTCAAGAAAAGCAGCTATTATGTCAGTAATTTAGAAATGATCTAATATTTTATTGATATATATCATTTATTTGTGCACTTCTGAAGTACTTCTAATAGTTTTAGGTCACATCTGTAACTTGTGTTCCAGATGTAGGAGGTAAATTCAAGCGGTGGTCCGTTTATGGTGGAAGGGGGAGTTGTTAATTACGAGAGAGTATCATTTCGAATAGGTGTTAGTTTGAATGAACAGTTAGGTTATTCAGCATACTTAAAACCAAATTCAATATATTTATTCAGTTATCTCTATATTACCTACTTTACAACCCAAGAACCATACTGACAACTCGGTATAAGGGGAATTGGAAACATGCCCACTTCAACTGCCACATGCTGGAAATGACCAGCATTTGTGCAAGATGATCATGAACTTGGATCAACAATGCAAAAACTTGAGAAATTGGCACAGACCAAGCTTGATTGACTGGCACTTATGTGCTGGTGAAATTTGAGGGAAGTGTCAACTAGCTTTGCTCTATGACTTTCCACCTTTCCACTTTAGATATCATTTGACCTTGAAAATAATATTCTCCAAGTGTACCTATCTGCATCCAGTTAATAGAGCCATGTTCAAACATCAGAAATTGCACATTAATCCTTACTTGACCCCATGAAGCTACAGACATCATTTTGGAAGATGAAATATTAATAGCTAAAGAGGTGAGATCATACACTAATAAAGTATAATTTAAGCTCATCAGCAAATGTATCAATACAATTTGATAATTATTAAAAGGAGCAAAAAGAGAAGAGGTTACAGGACAGAGTCCTGGGGCACTGTTGGTTATATCTATCAGTACTATGTACTCTTGAATTTGAAATGTAAGTTGTTCTACCTAGGAAAAATTAACCAGTCTAGTCTGAGACAATCACTTATACCAATGCATCTTAAATTTTGTAGTAGTAGTAGTAGTAATGCAACATGACTTTTATGTCAAAATCCTTCCTAAAGTCAAAAAGAATTTCGTTGGCTACATACCAGCATCAAGCTTAATTACAATATGTGGAGCAACTTGTATGCCCAGCTCATCATAGTTGTAATATACTGCAGCCTTTTGCAGTCCCTAACCAACCAAATACGTATATTTATATATTTTTTCCTCATTCTTTCAGATCTTGTTTACCCTTTCACAGCGTGATTATATCTCATGGTCATTCTCTTAATGATATTAATTTTGTTAAGACGAAAAGCTGAATTGGGGCACATATTGCATTGAATCGGTGCTTCTGGACTCCATCCATTGATTTCATGAGCTCATAAGACTGGAGGAGGCTGGAAGAGCACATAAAGCCTACACTAGGCAGTTCCATGTCTATTACCACTTGTCATCCTCATCTGTAAAGTAGTCTAACCATTTCTTCAAACATCCAATAGTTTCAGCGCTCGCTACATGGTTACAAAGTCTATTCCATTCGTTAACCACCCTATTAGTAAACCAATTCTTCCCAACTTCCTCCTTAGATTTGACCCATTTAGATTCATTACTTTGAGTCTTACCTTGTTATCTTAGTATGATAGCCTTGTTTGCATTATCCTTGTCAAGTTTTGATCCACATGAACACCTTTATTAGATCACCCCACACTATGCGTCTTTCCAGAGAGTGTAAGTTTAGGTGTCTAAACCTCTCTTCATAAGGTAAATTTCAGAGCCCATGTATAATTTTGGTCATTCTTCTCGGTACCAATTCTAGTGAATTGATGTCCATTCTATAAGACGGAGACCAAAACTGTACCGAAAAGTCAAGGAAGGGTCTAACTGATGCTAGATAGTTTGATAATTACATCTGCTCTTCTATTCGTAACTGTCCAAGCAATGAAACCTAATGCTCTGTTAGTTTCATTCCTGGTGCTAATGCACTGTTTCCTGGATTTAAGGTTAGGACTCGCTAGAACTCTCAAATCTCTCTCTCACTCAGTTTTCAAAAGATTATCTAAGCTACATCTGTTTTTGGGGTTGTGTAGCCCAATGTTTAACGTGCTGCACTTTGAAATATTGAAGTCCATTTGTCATTTCACCGACCATGCGAACAATTTTAACATCATCCTGCAGAATCTCACTGTCATCTGACCTAATTAGGTGTCCTATTTTAGTTTTGTCCGCAAACTTACTATTAATCCCATTGTCAAGGTCATTTATGTACATGATGAACAATAAGGGACCCAGAACTGAGCCCTGGGAAACTACCAGAAAGTCCCCCATTTGGGTTTTACACAATTTATAGCGAGACGCTGTTTTCTGTCGCAGATCTAAGCTTTAATCCATTCTAACACTTTCCTCCTATGCCAGGGGGCACTGTTTCAAATGCTTAACTAATCAAGGTAAATAACATTGTAACTATCATTGTATCTTACACCTTGTATACTTTAGTGTAAAAAGATTATAGTCACACATGACTTACCCTTGGAGAAACCGTGCTGTTAGTCACGAATCAAATTATGTCTGGATGCGAGTCTATTAACTGTTATAGGTTCGAGCATTTTACCTATAACTGATGTCAGACTTTTGGTATGTAGTTGCATATAGATGATTTATCTCCCTTTTTGAAAACTGGAACATTTGCTGGCCCCCAAGCGGTAGGCACAAAACCAGTGCTTACCAACTTGTTAGATATTTCTGTTAACTGATTGCAGATTTCAAATTTACATTCTTTAAGCACTTGATGAAATTTTTTGTCAGGACCCAGGAATTAGCTTTGATTCTTTCAATCTGACTACATCTACCTTATTGATGCTGATATTTGATAGTTTACTTTCTTCATCCCCACTGAAAATAGAATCGCAATCTACCTTATCTAACCTCTCCATAGTAAACGCCAAGAGAAAATGTTTGTTAAATGCCACACTCATTTTTTCCTCAAATTCTATTTAGACATTTTCGTTGTTTTTAATTGGGCCTGTCCTTTCCTTATTTTTTATTTTGTAGAGGTGAAAGAAGCCCTTTTGGGTTGGATCTAGTTTGTTGGCAACCTTAATTTCGTAGTTATGCTTTGCTGAGCGAGTGTTCTTTTTAACCAGGTTAGCCATATTGTTATACAGTGAGACCTCTCATTAACGGACGTTAATTAGCTGTGTTTTCAGTGTTTTTGGTGCTGTTGTTTAGTGCGTGCAATCACTATGCCACCCAAAAACCACTCCAAATCAACAGATTATTCACATCAACGGACACCGTTACCCCCCTTTTAGTCCATTAATGAGAGGTAGTACTGTATTTGGATCCAAGGTGTGTTTCCCCGTTTTTTATTCTTGTGTAAAGTCCTCTTTCACTCTGATCTCATATTTCAGCCTGTCCATCATCTATTTGGGAGTTTTACTAATCTTCTATCCTTTTCTTTTCTTAGGCCGGAATGGGTGGGAGTGGTTTCTATGCCTTTCTTTTTGGCTACCCCCCCATGTAGGCGGGAAAAACCTTTGGTATATGTATATATGTACTATTCTTCCGTATTGACTTGAGGGGAATAAATTTATTTTCAGCACAATCATATGAGAACCGCTACCAAGTTATTATTTTTGGCACTTATTGCACTAACAACGTATTTTATGCATATTACATTTAGTTGAGGCCGCAGGAGTTTCCATCCTCAATTCCCAAAAATCTCTGTTGCATATTCGGATCACACGAAGAATCGCCCCAGAATGCCCACATTAAGAATCGTCATCCCCAGTATGCTAAATATCATTAATGGAATAAAGATTAGGTTAGGTTGAATGAGGGTTATGCTTATTGTCATCAACTTGTACAACCGAAGAATCGTGAACCCAGGATGGCCCACATGAAGAATTGTCACCCTGTTGAAGTCTGGGGTGATTATTCATCATAGAGGTTCCATGATGTTTTGAGTACTTGTTCCAAAACTTCCATTAAACTGAGGGGTGGTTTGAGTGTTCTTGGGTACTGAGGTAGTTGAGATAATAGGGAACACCACTTTGACCCATGTCCACCATAGTGACTTAATATGTGCCCCTGTTTAGACTGTGTCCAGTAGTTTTGCCCATTAATTATCTCACGCGCACAAATTACTTTGCAATATTTCATTTTCTTGTGTGGGTAAGGTTTTCATAATAACCACTAAAATTGTTTGATTCTTGCTCTAAACAGAATTGAAATATCTGAAGGGAAAAAAATCCTTATTCATGGACACACATTTCAGATTGTGGAGAATGGCATAGATTGTGCAACATTTATCACATGTACAGGTTTACCTAGGCATTATTTTACATACCAAAGGCTTTTTCCCCCTTACAAGGGAGGTACCCCCCCCCCCCCAAAAAAAAAGGTGGGGGGGGGGCATAAAAAACTCACCCTTTCAATCCCCAACATACTCCACTCCCCACCACCCTCTTCTATCCCTCTTATCTCCCTCTTATCTGGGCACTCCTGGATGACGGGTCATCCCTGCATCTCGCCCACTGCCCCTAGTCAGCAGTGTTGCAAGACACAGCACATCCATAGCAAGGCTGCTTCATTAAATCATTATACAGTATGGTAAATATATTGCTGAACATGTGCAAAAATAAGAAAATGTCCAATATGTACTGAAAATGTGAAGAAACCAACATCAACCAGGCTAGTACTTGCTCAGCAGACTTTCCCTCTTGCTCAAAACCCCTTGCGCCCCATCCAATCCTTGGTCTCCACGAGGTCACACCACATCTGCCTTCCACACCTTTTTTATTAATCTTCCTTTACTCGTTCTTTCCATGTGTCCAAACTATCCCAATACTCTTTGCCCTGTGCCATCTCCCTTTCCACCTCAGATCTCCCAAGACATTTACTTGCTTTTCTCAGAAATTTGCCTCCACTCTTCCATTTCGTGCAACCCCGTAAACCCAAAACTTATCCACTTCCAACCTCTCCATTAACCGCTTCAGTACGATTATGCCTACATAGGTGTCATGAGGTGCAAGTGGGTATGCAAGGATGATGGTGTCTTAATTAGATTTATTTTGTAGTTGTAGATGAGTGACCCCTCCGAATTCTGTGAACTGGTTTGATCACGTTTTCTGTGTTTATTATTACTCAGAAAAAGAACGAATAATACAGCAGAGACGTTACGTTTTATAACACGAGTAGTGATGCATCATACATTAGGCATCTGATGCTGTGCGTGAGAATTTGATTAGTATTGAAGAGACTTGCCATCTCTGCCATCCTCTCCAATGTATGTCTTCACATCTTACTTTCACCCACTTTTATTTAGTTTTACCTATCGCATACCTTCCCAAACTCGATCACTGACTCCATTAACCATTTCAGTATAAGTTAAATTCTTGTGCACAGCATTGGCTGCAGTGTGTGTGATTCATCACACTACATACATACATATACCAAGGCTTTTTCCCCCCTTACTAGGGAGGTAGCCAAAAAGGAAAAGGCATAAAATCACTCCCACCCATTCCATCCCTGAAAACACTCCACACCCCTCCACCCTCCCTCCCATCTTAGCACCTCCCAGATGACGGGTCATCCCTGCACCCTGTCCACTACCCTGGGTCAGAAGCAGTGTCGCAAGACACAGCACATCCACAGCAAGGCCGCTTCATTAAATCGGCGCCCCCCCCCCCCAAATAAAGCCACTGCTCTCTCTCTTACTGAGTAATAATAAACACAAAATATGATCAAACCAGTTCACAGAATCTGGTGGTAATTCGTGTACAACTACATAAATATATAATCAAGACAATGACACTGGCATCCTCGTGTACCCACTCGTGCCTCATGACTCCTACGTAGGCGTCAGCATACTGAAGTGGTTCATCCCTCCTCTGTCCCCCCACAAGCACAGTGCCAGTCTAGGGTATGGGCTGCATGTTATTGTAGGATATGAATTGTTCAGTAGCATGCAGCTTATACTTACTATTTGGGGTACCGCTATGGACCAGAGCTGCCACACATTTTGTCTGTGTTAAAAGAAATCTACTCGAGAAATGATAACTTTATTGTACCGTGACTGTCCCCCTGTTATGCTGTTGCCCCACGTAATACTTTTTTTATACCACTTTTGTTTTTAGTATATGTTTCCAATTTTGCCTCAGTCCCTTGTGGTAGGGGAAAGAATACAGCTACCCGATTTTTCCCACTCGGGTCATAGAAGGCGGATGAAATGGGACTGGATATCCTGCTTTCTGTAACCCATTCCTACAAGAAGCATAGATCCTATGGTTCTTAAACTGTCTTTTCTACTGATACTTGCAGAAGCTGGATTATTTTTTACTGTATTCTTATATCTGCCCCCAGGTAGAGTTCTTTGTCAATGGGTTCATCCTCTTCCTCCATTCTCTTCTATCTTGTAAAGCTACTCTAGTCAATGGAAGGGTTGGATTCCAAGCCTAGGGATGAGTTTCGTCCAAGCCAGGGATGCCCAATCCAATACAGTTCTTGACCATGCTTAGGTAGAGATCTGAGGGAGATAAACTGAAGGTGTATGTTAATAGTATATTTATGACATACTTGGAAAAAAAGCTGTAATAAGAGGAAAATTATTTACCAGTATAAATTATCTTGAATTGGCAAAGTTCCATAGGACGTATATTTTGGTGGTAATCAGTCGTTTGACTGCCACCGTAATGTAAACATATTTTATAAGTGCAGAAATTCTTATCATTTGCTTGGTATCTATACTTTGCCATGATGTGGTGGAATACTGAAGTTATCCATACTCTAATAGAGAAGATAAACCACAAGAGGTGCTTTGGGATGTGAGGCATCCCGATTATGTAGGGAAAAAACATCTTGCATAGTCGGCACTTCATGTGGATGACACTTCTGTGGATGACAAACTTCTTTTGACTAGTGCTTGGTAATTTGTATTAACCTAATTGTAGTATACAGGAAAGCAGCAATGCTTGTTGGGTCCGGTTTCCTGTTCTCTAATTTTCTAACATACTTACACTCAAATTCGTATGGTTCCAACTCTCGTATTGTTATAGCTTGGTCTATCACCTAAACCATTCCACATACATATGGAAAATTACTTTGTATCCTTTCAACATGTCTTTCTTGAATTGATTCCATGAGCTCTCAAAAGCCCTCCCATCTTTAACCACTTCAGTATGAATAAAGTTCTCATGCACAGCATTGGCTGCCATTTCAACAATGCACCACACTACTTGCATTACAAAATATAAAGTCACTGCTGTATTACTTGCTCTTATTTTACTCTGAATAATGATAATAAACACAGAAAAAGTGACCAAATCAGTTGAGAATCTGGAGGGTAATTCATGTACAATTACAAAAAATATATAAAACACCAATGACAGCATCCTCATGTACCCTCTCATACCTCATGGTGCCTACGTAGGTGTCAACATCCTGAAGTAGTTAATCAGATCTCTTCTATCAATGCAATCTCCCATTTAGTGACCTCAACACTTTTATCATGTCACCTCTTTCTCTTAGATCTTTCAAAGTTGGTAGACCCACTGCTTTTAGTCTACCCTTGGGACCTGTTTGGTTGCTGCCCTTGGTATTCTTACAATCATGCTTATATCCTTTACTCTGTGTGATGAGCATGGTGCTGATGCACGTCATCTTGGAGGTACCAGGGTTTCCATGAATTTTTTCATCATCTCTTCATCCACATAATGGAATGCCACTTTAATCTTCTGCAGGAGTTTATATGTCTGTCCCACAATCCTGCTGATTTGTCTGTCAGGTTGTCTATTATCAACACTCCCAAGTCCTTCTCTTGCTTTTGTAATGCGTTTGGTTCCCAAGGAATAGTTTAATCTCTTCACTCCAGGGCACATCGCACATCTGGCAGCATTAGCTGCCCGATCTGTGATGTTGCATCATAATAATCTCATTATAAAAAATAAAGTCAGTGCTCAGTCGTTCGTTCTCTTTCACCCGTGAATTTTGATAACCATAGAAAATATGATGAAGCCAGTTTAGAAAGAATGGAGGTTACGTAGGTATGACTACAATAAATATAATCAAGATGCCGACTTCGACATCATCGCGTACCCACTTTCTCCTCATGCCGCCTACGTAGGCGTCACCGTATGGAAGTGGTTAAGGATGGCCTTTTTGTCGCTATTGCCCATTTCCAGTACATTTTTGTACTTCATTTCCCATTCTTGGCTCCATTCAAAAAATAGTAACTAGATCTTTTTACAATTTCCACATTAGTCAACTATGAGATATCAAATGCCTTCTGTAAGTCTGTCCACCCCTCTCTCTCTCATGCAGCACATCAATCACTCAAATAAAGGCTTTAAAGGTTCAGCACACGTCCTTTCAGATCTGAAGCCAAACTTTCAGAATGTTCATCTTTACAAGATTTTGGTCCATTGATCTTTCATAATCTTTGTACATAATTTCACTGTTGTGGTGGTTAGTTATACAGGTAAACGTCGACTTACGATTGTTCGACTTTACGATGACGACGACGACGACGACGATATGATAATTTAACCCCTTCCATACGGTGCCGCACACGTAGGCGTCATGAGGAGCAAGTGGATTCGCGACGCTGCCATATCGGCGTCTTGATTATATTTATTGTAGTCGCCCCTGTGTTTTTACATTCTCTCAAATGAGCCCTGAATCCCATTCTCTGTGGTTTTCAAAATTCGCGGGTGAAAGAGAGAACGATCGATATAAGCGGTGACTATATTTCATGATGCGAGTATTATTACGTCACGTCGTACGGCTGGCATTGGCTGCTGCCCGCGAGATTTAAGTTCCGTACTGAAAATACATATTATAGTGTTTGAATATGGTAAAAAGGATAAAAATAATTAAATAAACTACCGTACATGTTTAATAGGCTATATTCAGTATCTCTGGTGGTTAATATACAGGTAAGCTAGGTACAGTGACCACGGAACAGTGATACACAAATTGGGGATCGACTTACGATGAAATCGTCTTACGATGGCTCTATCGAAACCTAATGCCATCGTAAGTCGACGTTTACCTGTATTGGCCTATAATTTAGTTGGGTTTCCTTGTTGCCACATTTGCCCTTTTCCAATCAAGTGGCACAATGCCTTGTATTAAAACAGTGGATCATGTCTGGTGGTTGTTCCCTACATTCTTTTTAACCTCTTCACTCCAGGGCACATCGCATGTCTGGCAGCATTAGCTGTTCGATGTTGCGTCATAATAATCTCATTATAAAGAATAGTCAGTGCTCAATCGTTCGTTCTCTTTCACCTGTGAATTTTGATAACCATAGGAAATATGATGAAGCCAGTTTAGAGAGAATGGAGGTTACGTAGGTACAACTACAATAAATATAATCAAGACGCCGACGTCGGCATCATTGGGTACCCACTTGCTCCTCATGACGTACTACGTAGGCGTCACCGTATGGAAGTGGTTAAGTACATATTTTGAGATTCCATCAGGTCATGAGGTTTTGGTCATTCAATAATCCCAGGAGATTGAGCACTTCCCTCCCTTCTACATTTATATCTGTTAAACCTGACTTTGCTCCCCTTGATTTTCTCCTAAAAAAATTACCAATCCTGTTTTATGCTGCTTCCTTTCTCTAGTCTTCCGTAGTTTGTAAATGTGAAGATTTTCCATTTCCTTGTTATTCCTATGGTATATATGAATTCCAGTTTATTTCTTCAAAGAATTTTCTCAACCCGAAGTAATCTTCCTTAAATTTTTTTTTTAGTTGATTGGCTTAGTGATTCATTCATTGTCCTCGTTTCCACATCCTCCCACTGAAATTATATTGTAACATGGTCACTTCCTAGTGGTCAAAGGTAGTTCAAATAGCTGATTGGCTCTTTGGTTAATAACAGATCCAATAAGAACGCAAGAATGAAAGAGAATACAAGAGACCATAAGGCGTACACTAGGCAGTTCCATGTCCATTACCACCTGTCATCTCCATCCATAAAATTGTTTCTTAAAATAACTGATAGTTTCACTGTAGAATTTCAATCTGTATTGCAAGAGTGGGGGGAAGGGAGGATATATCCATTACACACGGTGGTGACAGATGCACCTCGTGAGTTGCAGTGTAGCGAACTTTCTCATATCTAAATATTTCAATTTCTGATCTGAGTGTCACTCTTCTGACCATATGTGTTGGTACAACCGTATTCAAAGACTCAAAGATAATGAAAGCTGTTAAACTAGATGCAAAAAACCATGAGTGGTATGTACTCAAGTCATGTTCAGTTTTGACTCAGGAGATTGATTGAGGTGGAAGGAGGAAGCAAAACACTGTGTTTCCCGCGACCCGTACAGTATCAAAAGATAATCATATAACCCTTTCATTTTGTCTTTTATGTGTTACTTCATGGGATATGTGAAAGCACAGTCCTATTCATGGCTATTTTATATCACAGAAGACATTAAATTTTACGACCCGCCTCATAATGACTGGACACAGCAATAATAAGTAAAATGCTGTATAAACATTAAAATTATATTCATCATATACTCGCTATAATTACTTTCTTTACACTATTAAGATGGAAAGCTTTGAAATAGGTGAACAGGACTTTCATCCCTAGATGTACATGAAATTCATGTAACTTGTATAGTCGCTGAGTTAAGTCAGGAAATATAAATATAATTTAGGGAAGCTTGAGGTTTCGGCCAACTCAGTGGAGGAAGGGTGAGCAGGGCTGCCAACTGAAAACACAGGATTGACTGAGATTCTTTGAGTGAATTGCCTTTAGTTGTATCTTATGGGAAGGAGAGCTATGCTCGTGGGGATCTCTGTATCTCGCAATGTCTAATTTACTCTTGAATTCATAGTTTTTTACACCATTGTTTTGTTTAGTGTGAGTGTGTGTGTATATATATGAAAATCCATGTGAACAAGTTGCAAAAAACACGGCAAAGGAAACATGTACTGAAAGTTAAGTGTTTAATCCTGATGTTTCATCTATTGACGAGAATGTCAATAGACGAAACGTCAGGATTAAATGCTTCACTTCCAGTCAATGTTTCTTTTGCCGTGTTTATGCATATATATGTGTGTGTATGTATATATATATATACAATATATATATATATATATATATATATATATATATATACTATATATATATATATATTTATATATACATACGGACGTACATACATACACGCATACACATATATACAGGGTTCAGAATGGCACCTCACTAACTACTGACTACCCAAAATCATGGTGGACTTGGACTGGGCAAATTCTAAATGTCTAGTCCATGTGGCTTGCTCTAGTGTCATATGAAACATGAATTTTTGTAAAATATTAGTAACTTTTTTATATTTTCCCATTTCCTGTGTGAAAATATGAAGTTCCTCAAAAAATGCTTGGATGAAATCGGTTTGAATGTGAATTATGCCTGACTGGCCTCCATCGAACATGCACTGAGCAGAATGCGTGACAACCACAGCAGCAGGGCTGGGGTTCAGAGCAGACTGCTGTATTGCAGCTGTATAGTAAAGTTTTAATGCATGCATGCAGCAGGTGAGCGCTAACTACATTGCATGTATGATATGATGTGACATACATAACGTGATGTGCAATACTTGTCTATATGCGACTACTATGCCCTGTGGCTGCTTATTCTTGATGAAAATAGGAAAGCATTTTCTGAGGTGAAATTGTGTATATAGAATGTATCTGGCAACTCCCTGCTCTCGTGCTAGTCCAACAGAGTGTAATGTGAGGGAGAACTCAGCCAGTCACCCCCACACTGCCGTGGGAAGAGCATTTACAGGTAACCCCTTTCTTCAGGATTTTGCTTTTTTCACACTGGTTTTCCTCATTTCCGTTGGGTCTGCATCGTTACCATGCCCCCTACAAAAGAATTAAAGATATAATTGCCCAATTCATTGTATTAAAGAAGCAGACCATGGAACTAAAGAGATCGGTGAAATGTTGAAGGTTGCCCAGCCCAAAGTCGAGATAGTGGTGCGATTTTGGGAGGAAAGGGCTGATATATCATCCCAGAAACCTAGGACAGGGTGTCCTAAGAAGACTTCTCCAATGGTTTTGAATATCATAAAGTGTACTTTAGAGGTGAATCCACCAACAAAAGCAAACTCTCTGAAGGAGAAGCCTGCTTAGGATCTCCTATACCAAGTTACTGGGATGGTATTTCTAGCCCTCCTCCCAAAATCACACCATGCATTTCTTGACTTTGGACTTAGCCACCTTCAACATTTCACTGATTTCTTAAGCTCCGTGGCCTGCCGTTTTTAATCCAATGACTTGGGAAATTGCCGTTTTAGTTAAATTCCTTTGTAGGTGCCATGGTAATGATACAGACCTTAGGGAAATGAAGAAAAAGTGTGAAAAGGTGAGGTCCTGAAGAAAGGGGTTACCAGCAAATGCTCTTCCCACGGTAGTGTGGGAGCGACTGGCTGGGTTCTCCCTCGTGTTCCACTCCTGACCAGTGTGACAGCAGGGTGTTGCCAGATACATTCTATCTACATAATTCCACCTCAGAAAATGCCTTTCTATTAGTATTGTGATGGTTTGGGCACATGGAAAGAATGAGTGAAGAAAGATTAGTCAAACCAATTGAGTATTGTGGCACGGTAAATAAAAAAATGAGTTGCTAGAACAAGCATGAAAAAATGAATATCTGTATATTTGATATGGAAAATTGTGCCACCCAAACCACGCACAACATCCATGCAGAAACCCGTTCACACCCAGATAACTAAGACCTAGAAAGAACATCAAACTCGGTACTCAACACAAAGCCCCACAGAAACCCCCCCACCAGAGAACCACACAAGTATGCTCTCATTCAGGACGCTATTCATTATTAAGACAATACCAAGGCCTTGCCGCATATTCAAACTGCCCTAGGTGCAAATACCACACAGAAGATGCACTACCAGTGACCCACACTAATAATCTTGAGACAACAACACAATATCACTTCTCAAAGTGTATGTCTCGGAATGGGTTGTTGCTTGTTTTTTTTGGAGGCTGTGGGTCTTCAGTGAGAGACTCAATGGATTGATCGAAAACCTGTAATGTTACATTATCAGGCGCAAGGTGTACAAGTGTGTAAAATGTCATAAAATAGCGAAACTATGCACTCTTGAGGCTAGATATATATATTTTTTATAGGGTTTTGGGTGATGATCACTCCCATAAGTTTATTGTTTAGCCCTTACTAGATTTATTACTATTTTCAATGATGAATTATACTAAAAGACTTTCAAAAGTGAATAAAACTTTTTTGGGATTGATTTTGTACATCATTCACTGGAGGGTGACATGCATCCTTGACACTTAACAAGGCTTAGTATAAACCTTAGTTTCCCAGTCCAATTCTATCATTTTGATATCGAAGCCATGCATTATTTTTCTGAAATACTCTACCCAATTTTTCCTCGCTGTTTTCCTGTCCATTAACTTCCATCGGCCTTTTCCTCCACACTGGATCCCTCCCCCCCCCCCAACTCTTGTTACTTTACCCCCAAAAATATGTTGAATGTTCATTTCTTTACAGGTTAACGTCCCAAAGTCCCGGCGTACTTTCTGCTGGAAGTGCAAAAAACATCAGGTGCACAAGGTTTCACAGTACAAAAAGTCTAAGGTAAGCAGAATTTATGGTAGATAAGAATTGCTAGATTAAAGGTTCTGTATGCAATGATCTTGTATTTGAGGTTGTATGTATTTGCCTAGGTGTACCTGGTTGTATCGTGTGGGAAAGGGAGCTACACTTGTAGTGTCCTGGCTATGTATCTCACCATATCTAATTTGCTCTTAAATTCTTGTATTGTTTTTGCACACCCTTTTGTTTCATTGATTTTGTTCCATACATCTACCACTGTGTGATGAAAGCATTTTCTCTTTTTCTTTTCTTCTATAACTATCCTTTTTTAGTTTCTTTCCATGCCCTCTTGTGTTTCTCTTATCCCAATTTAGTAAGTTGTCTCTATCAAGGATTTCTACTTTCATAATTCTGTAGATGATCAACAAGTCACCTTTTTCTCTTTGTTCCAAAGTTGGTAGTTCTAGTTTTGACACTTTCTTCATATGACATTATTGATAATGTTTGGGCAATATTTGTATTTGCTCTCTGGATTCTCTACAATTTCTTTGTTCCTTTTAGTACTGGGTGACCATGTGTACATATATGAGTGTGTGTGTGTGTATTTACCTAGTTGTATTTTACGGGAAAGGAGCTATGCTCGTGGTGCCTGTCTTTATATCTCGTTTTATCTAAACTTTTTAAATTCATGTATTGTTTTTGCACACACTACTTTCTCATCTAACTTGTTCCAAATGTCTACTCTGTGAGGAAAGCTATTCTTTTTCAGATCTCTTCTATCTGTCTTTCTTGATTTTCTTTCCATGTCCTCTTATATTTCTTTCATCCCATTTTATTAGATCCTCTCTATTAATTTCTATGCCTTTCATGATTCTGTAAATAATTATCAAATCTCCTCTCTTCTTTGCTCTAGTGTCTGTAGTTCAAGTTTTGCTAGTCTCTCTTCATATGATAGTTTTGAGAGTGTTGGTGCCAATTTTGTAATTGCTGTTTGTATTCTTTCAAGTTTTGTTATACATTTTTTTTGTATTTGGTGACCACATCGTTGCTGCATATTCCAATTTTGGTCTTATCAAAGTGATTAATATTTTCTTCACCATTTCTTCATCCAGGTATGTAAATGCCACTTTGATTGTTCTTATTAAATTATAAGTTTCTCCAAAAATCTTATTTATATGTTTCTCAGGTGACATATTATTCATAATAATGACTCCCAGGTCCTTCTCATTTTCTACTTTTTTTATTCCTTCTTCTCCCAATTTATATGATCCTTCTATTCTTTTTTTGCTTCTTCCAAATTCCATTATACTACACTTTTTGGTATTGAACTCCATCTCCCACTTCCTACTCCATTCCCATACTTTATTGAGATCACTCTGTAGTGACTCGCAATCTTCTTCCGTGTTCACTTTTTTTTAACAGTTTTGCGTCATCTGCAAAGAAGCTCGAGTAACTTTCAATTTCTTTATCCATATAATTAATATATATAGCAAACATTATTGGGGCCAAAACTGTTCCTTGGGGAACACCGCTTATTACTTCATCCCAGTTAGTGTTTGTCTCTTATCACTACTCTCATTTTTTCTTTCTTGCAAAAAGTCTTCCATCCATTTAAGCAGGTTGCCCTGTATGCCTCCTTCAGTTTCTAATTTCTTAAGTAACTTTTTATGTGGTACTTTGTCAAAAGCTTTTTTTAGGTCTAGAAATGCACAATCAGCCCATCCATCTCTTTCTTGTATTATATCTATTAGCCTTGAATAGAAACATATTAAATTGGTGACGCATGATCGTCCTTGTCTGAATCCAAACTGCCTTGGATTTAGTACGTTTTTTTTTTTTTTTTTATACTTTACCCATCTACTTTTGATAATTCTTTCACAGATTTTTGCTATTGTACTTGTTAGAGAGACTTGTCTATAGTTTGTAGGGTCTTCTTTATTTCCTCCTTTGTATATAGGTACTATATTTGCTCTTTTCCAATCTTTTGGAACTTTTCCTTCTTTCAAGGAACTGTTTATTATGCTTTGTATTTTGTCTGCCAGTTCATTCCTGCATTCTTTCAAAATCCAGTTTGCAATTTCATCTGGTCCATGCGATTTTCCGACATCAAGATTACTCAAGTGTTTCATTATTTCGTTCTTTGTTACTTCTATTTCTTTCATAGAGGGGACTTTCTCTTCCCATTTGACCTCTCCAGGTTGTATGTTCTCCCTTTCAAACACCGATTTAAAATGCTTGTTCATAATTTCTGCCATTTCTATTTCCTCTGTGTATTCAACTCCTTGTCGTAATTTCTCTAATTCTTGTTTGTATTTCAGTTTGTTGTTTACAAATCTGTAAAATAGTTTTGGTTGATCTTTACATTTTTTCTATGACATCTTTTTCATATTTTCTCTTCGTCTCTGCACACTTGTACATATTCATTTCTATAACTTGTATATATTTTCCATTTTTCTGGTCTTTTGTGTTTCTTCCATTTGGTCCAAGCTTTATCTCTTTTGTCTTTTATCTCCTTACAACTTTTGTTGTACCAGCACTTTACATATTCTTTTTCTTGTTTTTGTCTTGAGACATACTTCCACTCCTTTTTTATAAAATTGTCAAAATATTCCATTTCTCTTCTACTGTTGTATCTTGTGTATTCTTTCCCATTTTTAATTTTGAAAAAATTCTCTTATTTTATCAAAATTTGTTTTTTCATACATCAATCTTTTTTTCTATATTGTTCATTTCATGTATTTTTTCTCATTTAGTTTTAGTTCTATCAATATGTGGTCACTTTTACTTATTGGTGGCTTGTATTCAATCTTTTCCACTTCCAGGTTCTGATGTGATTATTAGGTCTAGTCTCAATGGTTCTTCATTTCTATACCTAGTGTTCTCTTGAATCCATTGTCATTGTGTGGTCAATAATCATCTCAAGTAGAACATTTCCCCATGAGTCTTCTCCACCCTTTACTGTCATCTCTTCCCAGCAGACTTTGCAATTAAAGTCGCCCAACATAACTATTCTTCCTCCATCTTCCATTATCTTATTTAATGTTATTCTTGTGTCTTCTATCATACTTTTATGTTCACTCTCTTCCCATGAGGCTGTTTTTGGGGGCACGTAGTTTAATACAAAATTTCTTCTCTTCTTATCTCTGTCTTCTACTTCTATCATAATCATCTCTACTCTGTTCTTTCCATATGTGACACTCTTCACGTTTGTATCCTTTTTAGTCAGGAACATAACTCCACCCCCTTGTTTGATCTGTTTCTAATCCAATAATTATATGCATTGTGTCCTATGCTGTTGGGTGGTAGTGGACCTTTTAATTTTGTCTCTACAATTCCCATTATGTCCGGTTCTTTTTCCTACAGATACTCGTTCAGTTCATTCAGTCCAGTTATTAATCCATCTATATTTGTGTAGGACACTCTTAACTTTGTTATTTCCATTGTATTTTCTGTTTCTTTTTTGTTTCTCTTATAGTCCATTTCCTCACTTTCATATTCACTACTCTCCAATAGAATTCTTTTTCTGACTCCGTTCTGGTCTCGTTTTTTTTCTTTAGCTTCTTGCCTTTTCATTTTTTGTCCTCTCTTTCCTCTTTATTAATTTCTCTTTTTATCCATACCTTTTTATATTGTTCACTTGCTGCTAGCTTCCCTGATTTTGCTAAGATATTCTCTGCTGTTGTTTGTGACCTGAATTTAATCTTAATTGGTCTGGTCTTATCTGTACTTTATTTTCCGAGTCTAAACATCTCTTCAATTTGTTTCATGATTTCGGGTTCATCTACCTGAACTAATTCTAGTAAATTGTTTACTTTTTCATTTTCCTCGTTAATTCTTGTGGTTCTATTTAGGTTAAATTTGTCTTCCATTCCAAATATAATTATACATTTCTTTTTGTCTGCTAAGTCTTACTATATTCTCCTGTCTCATCACTTAAATAACTGAGTCTTCAGTTTGTTCTTTCATTTGTTGCTTGATTATGTCCGTAAATGCAACTTTACTGTTTTCTTGGATTTTTTTTTCAGCCCTGTGCTTCTTTTGCTATGGCCTCTTTATTGTCTTTATTATTCCTCTTTAATTCCTCATTCTCATCTTTAACTTCTTTTAACTGTCTTTTTAATTCTTCTACTTCTAAAGTTAAGTTTTTGTTTGCCTTCTCTAGTTCTTCCAATCTTTCAACTCTGCGCAATCTTGGCTACGTTACTGAACCTATTTTCCCAATGCTCGGTCATTTTCTCAAGTTTTTCCTCTAGTCTTGCTAATCGGGGGAAGTTGCTATCCCCCCCACCCTCTTTAAATCCTTGGAAATTATTATCACCTTCCACTGTACTGCTCTTATGTATATTTCTAATCTTTACATTTTTGTTGATCCTGTCATCACCGAAATCATTGTCATCATTGGTCCGTCTTTTGTTTACAAGATGCCTGGCCTCCTGGACCAAGTCCCCCTCTTCCTCATTTCCTTCTATTTCCCTCAATAATCCCACCCCTTCTCCTTTTTTATCACCTTCCCACTACACCACGAGCTTTCCCCTTCCCTATAAATGCAATAAGGTACTTCCTGGACGTTGAGATCCACGTAGATTTTGCTTTTTCTTCGAAACTCCAATTCTCGCCATCCATTCGACGAAAGGGTGTGAGTGTGTATGCGCGCCCGTGCCCATGCATAATTGGTCATGTTGTAGGTCCCCATGGTCTCTCCAAAGTTTCCATGCAGCCATACCTCCTACTCCAAATAACTCTTGACAGGTTTTATCAACTTGCCCCATCCAGCCATAAACTCTCTGGTCATCCCCTTCATTTCCATCAAGCCCATGGTAAATAAATTATCTATATACAAAGGACTTTTCCCCACACTTCATAAAGATCAAGTTCCCACAAACTGTGATGTTGCCAGTGAAGGCTAGGTCAGCCGCCCCACATCTTTGAAGAGGGATTCTGACTCACTTTAGATGGATATGTACATATATATATATATATATATGTATGTGTGTATGTATGTATCTATATATCTATTAAGTCTGTTGTACATAAATCTTCATTCTCTGTTTATCATTTCTATGTTGTTCTGTTCTTTTTAATTCAAACTATTAGTATATGTGTGTGTATATATATGTATATTTATATACATGTGTGCATATAAATGTAAATGTGTATATAACATTTACTTTTATCAACCACAATTCACTTTAATTCTAAGCCATCAACATTGAGAGTTGCGGAGACATACATGTAGAAATTGAAAAGTGGTACAGCCAAAGACTGTCATGTGTTAGCGGAAGTTTGAGTCCTTAGCTGTACCACATTTCAATTTCTACATCTATGCCTCCTTGATATTCTCGATGTTGATGGCTTAGAATTAAGTGAATTGTGGTTGATAAATGTAAATGCTCTTGGGACCCATTCAGTGTTATACATATAAGTATATATACTTATGTATATATGTATGGGGTAGTGGCTGCATGTTATTTTGGCAAAGTAGCATCCAGTTGATACTTTAGGATCTATATGGGGCGCTCCTATGGACCAGAGCCACACATTTTGTCTGTGATAGAGGAAAACTGTTCATAGAGAAATGATGACACTTTTATACTACAATTATCCCTCAGTTATGCTGTCCCCCAACCCTTTGGTACTGTCCTGTACCATTTCTCTGAATATTCATTTCCTGTTTTCGCCTACCTGGTGGTGGGGGAAGAGAATGCTACCACCAAGTCTTTCCACTTGAGTCGTAAAAGGTGACAAAAAATGGGACGGGAGATGGGATTAGGAGTCATGCTACCTGTAGCCTCAAAAGAGGACATTCATAAAAAAAGAAGTAATGGCATAAGAGGGTCTGGGAGTTTTCTAACCAGTACCCTAAGATTTGGGTCTTTTAATGTGCGTGGATGTGGTACAGATGAGAGTAATAGGGAAGAGATAGGCAGTATGTTTGTGAGAAGAAAGATGGATGTGCTGGCTTTGAGTGAAACTAAAATGAAAGGAAAGGGCAACTGTGAGTTTGGGAGTGTAGTTGGGAGGTACTCAGGAGTGAAGAGGGAGAGAAGGGGTGGCTATACTAGTAAGTGAAGAGATAAGTAAGCGGGTAGTGGAGTGGAAGGAGGTTTCATCAAGGTTGATGTGGATGAAGGTGAAGCTGGGAAGGGAGATGTGGGTTTTTGTAAGTGCGTATGGGCTTGGCAGTGGGAGCATAGAGGAAAGGGAGGCTTTTTAGGTAGATGTAAATGAGTGCATAGAGGGATTAGGGAGAAATGTCAATGAAGTTGTATTGGGAGACCTTAATGCTAGGGTAGGAAATGAACCAATAGATGGAGTGATTGAAGTATGGAGTTCCAGGTAAAAATCATAGTGGAGAATTGATGGTGGAGATGTCTTGAAAGAGAGTTTATGATAGCAAATACAGTGGGAAGAATGTCGAGCATAAGTATATATGGGAGAGGGTGGTGGATGAAAGTGGCAGATACAGCATTAGTGGACTATGTAGTGGTGACCAGGAGTAGGGTAGGAAGAATTAAGGATGTACATGTTCAAAGGGGAGAGAGTGGGGGGAATATCTGATCATTTTCTGGTGGAAGGTAAATTGAGAGTGGAGAATAGGTGGAGAAAGAGGAAAAGGACAGAAGGTAGGGAGGTACTTTGAGTGAACTGTTTAAATGAGAGAAAAAAAGGAGTATACGAAGCTGTAAGAGGAGGGAGTAAAGGATAGAGTAGAACTAGGAGTGGAGGAGTGGGGATGGTTCAAGGAAGGAGTCATAAGGTGTGCAAAGATGGTGTGTGGAACAAAGGGGCTGGGAGGAAATAGAAGGAAGGGTAGTGAGTGGTGGGATGAGGAAGCAAAGAAAGGTGTAGAAGAGAAGAAGCAGGCATTCATAGATTGGCTACAAATTAGGATGAGGGAATCGTATGAGAGGTACAAAGTAAAGAGAAGTGAAGTTAAACATAAGATAAAGGAAGCAAAGAGGAGAGCAGATGTGAAATGGGGTAAAAGTATGACAAAATTTTGAAAGTGATAAAATGAGGTTTTGGAAGGAAATTAAAAGAGAGACGGGGCAAATCAAGTAGAGAAGAAAAGGTAAAAGGTGCAGATGGAGAGATGATAATGGAAGAGAAGGCAGTGAGAGGAAGGTGGGCAGAGTATTTTGGGAGTTGCTAAATGTGAAGGAGGATAGGGAGGAAAAGGTAGTTGCAGTGGGAAGCACTAAGAAAATGAGTGATGAGAGAGGAAAATGGAGGAGAAATAGGGAAGGAGGAAGTGAAAGCAGCTGTTAAGATGATGAGAGCAGGTAAGGCACCTGGGTTGGATGGATGCCATGCAGAATGTCTGAAGAAAGGAGGTACAGTTGTGGTGGACTGGCTGGTGAGGTTGTTTAATGTTTGTTTGAGAGAGGGTAGAGTGCCGGAGGACTGGGGGAGTGCCTGTATAGTTCTGCTTTACTGGGGAAAGGGGGACAAGTGTGAGTGTAGTAGTTTCAGAGGGATCAGCTTGACAAAAGAAACAATATAGATTTAATATATCTAGACTTTGCAAAAGCTTTTGATACCGTCCCACACGAAAGACTACTTACTAAATTAGCTTTGCATGGAATAAGTGGTAGCCTATTAGGTTGGACTAGTAATTGGTTGAAAGGTCGAAAACAGAGAGTTGTTTTAAATGGAAAAACTTCTGGATGGAAAAGTGTTGCAAGTGGAGTTCCTCAGGGTTCCGTTCTTGGGCCACTTCTATTCATAGTATATATAAATGATATAGACCATGGACTAAAATCTACTGTTTCCAAATTTGCTGATGATACAAAACTGTGCGGAGTGGCAAATGATCACTCAAACCAGTTAGATATTCAAGAAGATTTAGATAAATTACAGCAATGGTCTGAAAAGTGGCTAATGAAATTTAACACAAGTAAATGCAAGGTAATGCACATAGGTAAAAATAACAGCAAGTACGATTACAAGTTATTTGGAAATTCGTTAACAAAAGTGGATAGTGAAAAAGATCTCGGCGTAATTATCAGTAACGACCTCAAATCATCCAAGCAGTGTATTTCAGCCTCTGAGAAAGCAAATAAGATTCTGGGATTGATTGCGCGATCTTTTGATTTCAAAAGTCCATCACTCATTAACAAGCTATATAAATCGTTAGTTCGTCCACATTTGGAATATGCTGTTTCCGTATGGTCACCGAATCTCATTAAAGACATTGACAGACTGGAAAAAGTACAACGGCGAGCCACAAAACTGATTCCAAATATCAAAAATAAATCATACGAAAATCGACTTAAGCACATGAATCTGTTTTCCCTAAAAAAGCGTAGACTCAGAGGTGACTTGATACAGGTCTTTAAGATTTTAAAGGGAATTGACAACATCAAAAGTGACCAAATTTTCACATTGAATGAGAATCAGACAAGAAACAATGGTCTCAAACTGTCCGGAAATAGATTCAATTTGGAAGTAGGTAGAAACAACTTTGCCAACCGTGTAGTTAATGAATGGAATAAACTTCCTGCACAGGTAGTGCAATGTAGTTCAGTTCGAAGCTTTAAGAATCATTTAGATAAATACCTAAGTAAGATGCTGTAATTATTATAATTTATGTTATATTATTTGTTTTTGTTTTGTTATAATTTGTCTGTCTGATTTTAATTTATTATTAGTTATGTCAATTTATTATCATTTACTATTTACCTGTTTGTTTGTTATTCAACTATACCAATGCATTTATGTATTTTAATTGTTATTTACATTGTTATAGTTTTAATTTATTATTAATATGATTTTTTTTTTTTTTTTTTTTTTTTTATTTTTTTTTTTTTTTTTTTTTTTTTGCATCCGACCTAGATATGGATCAAAAGATCTCCTGTCGGCATGCTTTGCCTTTGTAATCCTTAGTGTAGTAGGGAAGGCTTAAGGGAGGGTCTTGATTGAGAGGGTTAGGAGAGGAACAGAAGGAAATTGGTGAGGAACAGTGTGGGTTTAGGACAGGTAGGGGTTGTGTTGATCAGATTTTTGTGGTAAGACAGATGTGTGAGAAAGTTACAGGAAAAGGTAAGGATGTTTTTTTGGGGCTTTTATGCATCTGGAAAAGGCTTACGATGGTAGACTGGGAGGTACTGCAGATATATGGGATAGGAGGAAAGCTGTTGAGAGCAGTCAAGAGTTTTTACGAGAGTAGTAGAAATGGAGAGAGAATAGTTTGAGGTAAAGGTGGGACTTTGTCAGGGATGTGTTATGTCGACCTGGCTGTTCAATCTTTACATGGATGGGGTGGTGCGAGAGGTAAATGCTAGGGGTAGTGGGTCAGGGATTGGAGATGATTAAAGAAAATGGAGAAAAGTTGGAGGTGAGTCAGTTGTTGTTTGCTGATGACACTGCACTTGTAGCAGGATCATAGGAGAGATTGAGGAAGTTAGAGTTTGAGAGGGTGTGTGAAAGAAGGAAGCTGAAGATAAATGTGGGCAAAAGTAAGGTGATGAGATGTACAAGGGGAGAGAATGACAGCAGGCTGGAGCTGAGCATTAAGGGTGAAAGACTGGAGGAAGTGGATAGTTTTAGATACTTGGGTGCAGATGTGACAGGAAAGGGAGGAGTGGGGGTGGAGGTAGAATGTAGATTGAGAGAAGCGAGTAAATGGCTTGGTGGATTAAAAAGTGTAATGAGAAATAGACATCTGGGAATGGATGCTAAAAGGAGGTTATATGAAGGAGTGATTGTGCCAACAGCACTGTACGGGGCAGAAACATGAACATGAAAGAGGAAGAGAGGAGTTTGAATGTGTTTGAGATGAAATGTCTTAGAAGTATGATAGGGGTTACAAGGCTAGATAGAGTGAGAAATGAGATGAAGAGGACAGGGGTGGAAAGGGAGCTGGGAGAAGGGTTGATGAAAGAGTATTAGGATGGTTTGGACACATGGAAAGAATGAGTGAAGAAGGATGAGTAAAAGAAGTGTGGAAGGTAGAGGTGGAAGAAGTGAATATGAGGGGGCATTCTAGGATGAGATGGATGGATGGGGTGAAAGGGGCATTACAAAAGAGGAATGTCTGTGGAGGAAGGATGGGAGAGGACAAGATGGGGGTAAATGGAGAGGGGTTGTGTATAGATGGTGCTGTGATGCATGAGTGGGGGTGGGTGGGGGATGGGTTGTGAGGAAGTATGTGTGAGAAGAAATATGACGCAGCCCGAAGGGATTTCTCCCCGTCTTCTCCTTTTCTGCATGGGGGGATGGAGAGGGGGGTGGGGTCGCCGAATTTATGAAGCGGCTTTGCTGTGAATGTGCGGTGTCTTGCGACACTGCTTCTGACCCAGGGCAGTGGACAGGATGCAGGGATGACCCGTCATCCAGAAGGTGCCAAGATAAGAGGGAGGGTGGAGGGGAGTGGAATATATAGGAAATGGAATGGGTGGGAGTGGTTTCTATGCTTTTTCTCTTTGGCTACCCCCCGTGTACAGGGAAAGCCTTTGGTATATGTATGTGTATACATATATGTGTATAGATATGTATATATATGCAGAAAAACAAAGGAAAATAAATTTGAATGAGTGCTTTCATCTATTTAGACATCCTCTGGGTGCTTGGTCATCCATTTATTTTACTTAGTTATTTTCTGTGTATTTGGAATCAAAAGGTCATATCTTTAAACTTAGTACATGGACCAAACCCTAATAATCATGTACATATGCACACACAGTTTTCAACTCCAATAGAATGTGCATCCTCATTGGTAGACAAGGTTGAAGGCTCCTAAGGACTCAATTTTGATACTTTTGTTGTCTATATTTTCTATACAATGTACAGTCTACTAAGCTTATTTTGTAAGCTTTGTAAATATCTTGTGGCAGACATTTCAGAGCTGTTTTGTTCCATCTTTGAGGGCAAGGTGCTGTGTTGGAGTTTTGTGTGTCATGGAGGTTGTATGCTAGATTAGGTCATCACTGATGCTGGCCATGAGTGTGCATAATGTTCTCACCCCTGGGGAGGTCTCCTAGTGGGTGAAGTGATTGGAATGACCAGACCTATTTTCCAGTCAGAGGGAATGGTAACAGACAGCAGACAGTACTGCATGCAACTTGTAGATCATGTCCTCGTTTATAGTATTCAGCAAATCTGCTCCGATTTGCTGAAGCGGATGGATTGAAATTTGTCCAGAAAGATGGATAGGGTGAAAGGGGCATTGGATGCAAGAGGAGTAAATTTTGAGCAAGTATGTTGTGTTAAAGAAATGGATGAATGGAAAGAGGTGAGTGAAGAATTGGTTTGAATTATCGTCTGATCAGTTAATTACTTTGAATGAGGAGAGGAAGGAAGGATGTGTGGTGTGGGTCCAGCTATGTCTGCGAGACCCTGCTGTGAAAGAGCACTGTATTGTCAGACAGGAGTGGTGTGCTGGATGATAGGGATGACATTATCCAAGAGATGTTAGTGGATGGGTGTGGTATGTGTATAGGGAGAGTGTATGCTTTGTTTTGACCTCCAGACTTAGGGGTAGAAGACCATTTGGCATGTATTAATGTAAGGGATAGTAATTTGTGTGAATTTTAAAGGAATTAAAATGTATTTTTTTCCATCCCAAATTAGGAACGTACGTTCTCTCAGGGACGTAGGAGATATGACATGAAACAAGCTGGATACGGTGGACAGACCAAGCCCATCTTCAGAAAAAAGGTAGGTAGATGCAGTCTGGGTACATTAATTTCTGTGAGGATGGGCATTAGGCCCCACGTCTTGGTAATTAAGATGTTTGGAATGTCGGACCCTTTTCCCCATAATCACAACAAATGTACATGCCATGATATTTGGTTTTCTGTTGTGCAGATAATTTGTCAAACTTCCCCATCTAGTTTGATTTGATATATAATGTTAACATATTTTGTATATGACAATGGTGTGTTGCTGTTGATTGGCCACCTTCCTGATAAGGGGGGAAAGTGTCTGGTGTATATATTTACCTAATTGTATCTTGGAAATGTTGCAAAATGTGAACATTTTTCACCCTGTGACCTAGACTGCTTATCAGATTGCCCCCTCATGTACACTCCACCTTTGCCTTCCACACGTCTTTTACTAATCTTTCTTCACTATTCTTTCCATTTGACTATCCCATCCCAATAATCAACCCTATCTCCCAACTCCCTTTCCACCCCTGCTCTCCTCCTCACCTTATTTCCCGCTTTATCCAGCTTAGTAACCCCTACCGCACTTATCGGGCATTTCATCTCAAACACATTTAATAGTCTTCCTCTTATTTTTCATGTTTCTGCCCCCATACAGTGCTGTCAGCAAGAGACCATAAGGCCTACACTAGGTAGCTCCATATCCATCACCACCTGTTATCCCCATTAAAGTTCATTTGCCATTTCACCGACCATGTGAACAATTTGTTAAGTTCATCCTGCAGAATCTCTGCGTCGTCTCCTGACCTAATTAGGCGTCCTATTTTAGCGTTGTCCGCAAACTTGCTAACATCAATATTTATCTAAGTCGTTTATGTACATAATGAACAACAAGGGACCCAAAACAGAGCCCTGAGGGACCCCACTAGTAACATTGCCCCACCTAGATTTTACTCCATTTATGGTGACCCGCTGTTTTCAAACTCTAATCCATTCTAACACTTCCTCCTATGCCATGGGTTTTGACTTTATTTAGTAGTCTCTGGTGTGGCACCTTATCGAAAACTTTGCTTAAGTCAAGGTTAATAATATCGTAATTATCATTGTTATATGACGCCTTATATACTTTAGTGTAAAAGGATAGAAGATGCTTCAAGTATTTCTTCATATGATCTCCTTAGTATCTATTCCCAAATTTATTTCTTGTTACACTTTTTAATCCCCAAAGGCATTTACTTGCTTCTCCTGATGTACATTCTACCTCCACTTTCACTCCCTTTCCTGTCACATTCACACCCAAGTACCTTAAGCTATCCACTTCCTTCAGTCTCCCTTAATACTCTCTTCTAATTTGTTGCCATCCTCCCCTTTTACATCTCACCACCTTACTTTTACCCACATTTATCTTCAACTTCTGTATTTCACACTGTTTCCCAAACTCTATCACTAACTTCCATAATCCTTCCTCTGGTCATGCTATATATGCAGTGCTGTCAGCAAACACCAACTGGCTCATCTTCCATTTTTCTTCATTTTCTTTAACCATATCCAATCCCTAGCACATTTCTCTTGCATTTACCTCTTGCACTACCCCATCCATGTATAAATTTAATAGCCAAGGCGACGTAACACATCCCTGATGAAGTCCCACTTTTACCTCAAACCACTCTCTCTTATTTCTAATTCCAAACACTGGCTCAACTACTCGCAAAATATCTTGACTGTTCTTGACAGCTTTTCTCCTATCCCATATATCTGCAATACCTCCCGTAGTGCCTTCCTGTTTACCCTGTCGTAAGTCTTTTCCAAATCCATAAAGGCCCAAAAAGAATTATATTTTCCTAAAGCTTTCTCACATATCTGCCAGACCACAAAATTCTGATCCATGCAGCACCTATGTGTCCTAAGCCCCCCACTGTTTCTCTCCAAATCCTCTTGATCAAAACCCTCCCATAAGCCTTCTCAACTACTCAACAAACTGATCCTTCTGAAACTACTACGCTTACACTTGCACCATTTTCCCTTGTAAAGCGGAACTATATAGGCAGTCCTCCAGCACTCTACCCTCTTTTAGACAACCATTAAACAACCTCGCTAGCCAGTTCACCATCACTATAACTCCCTTTTTAGATGGTCTGCATGATGCCCAATCAGACCCAGGTGCCTTAATTGCTCCCATCATTTTAATAACTGCTTTCACCATATCTTTCCTTATATCTCCTCCAAATTTATTCATTCATCACTGTCATTTTCTTAGTGCTTCCCATTGCAGTTATTTCCCTCCCTATCCTTCACATTTAGCAGCTCCCTAGAATACTCTGCCCATCTTGCTCTTGCTGTAGTCTCATCTATTATCTCTCCATATGCACCTTTTACCTGTTCTTCTCTACTTGATTTGCCTCCTCCACCTCTTCCAAAACATCTTTTATTACTTTCAAATTCTTGTCATATTCTTACCCCATTTCACATCTGCCATCCTCTTTGCCTCCTTTTTGTGCTTTACTTCTCTTTTCTTTGTACCTTTTGTATAATTCTCATGCCCTGTTTTTTAACAACTGTGAATGCTTGTATCACCTTCTACAACCATTGCTTCATCATCCCACCACTCGCTGCCCTTCTTTCCTCTGAAAGATTAGTAACAGAAAGAAATGCAACACCCACTTTCCCAAACCAATATGGATTCGAGGGCTTACAAATATCACCAGACAAGTGTTGGAGGGATTAATTACTTTGGTACACAAGGATGCCAACATTGATGTCATATATATATATATATATATATATATATATATATATATATATATATATATATATATATATAGGTGGTACACAAGTTATCCCCAGGTTCTGTGAACTGGTTTGGTCACATTTTCTGTTTATTATTACTCTGTAAAAGAGAACAAGTAATAAAGTGGTGACTATAATGTGAGTCGTTTGATGCATTGTACATATGGCAGCCAATATGTACAATGCTACTAAGCACCACCAGAAAATGGTTTTTGTAGCAGTGTACATTAATGTATTTGATAAATTTCCAATGTATACCATTAAAAATTATCAAATACAGATAATCGCAACAATGACAAGAAATTGCTCATTTTTTAGAAGGGAGATAGTACAGAGTAATTGAAAATAACCAAATATCTTTCAGTGTACAATGGGTCAAAATAACTACTCTTACCTATGCACCTCTTTATAAGTTTTTAAATTTTTCTCCCAATTTTCATAATATTGTCAGATGCCTGACCCATTAGTTAAGACTGATTTCTATAAAGCCCATTATGACCCCCTTTTCCTTTGTATAGTGGAAATATACATGCACTCCTTCAGTCCTGGAACACTACTCACCCCTTCCTACACAGTAAACAAGGCCCTTGCAATGCCTACAATGTATGTTAGTGTGAATTCCTGACTTCGCAAGTCCTCCTGACTTTCGTGCCAGGGATGGAATTTAATTGTCAGGTAGAATAAAGTCACTTCAAACTGAGCTAATTACAAGATTTGGTAATTTGTGCTCCAATGGTGTGCAACAAGGTTGAGAAATTTCACAAGACGAAAATGTAGTAGCACATTTAGTAAAATGTTTTAAATAACCCACTGTCGGAGAAACAGTTCGTCTGTTTCTTTTGCTTTGTTTCTCCGACAGTGGGTTATTTAAAACAACAAGGTTGAGAAATGTTCCAATAAACCCCATCACCTTAGACTATACCAAGAAGCTTTTTCCCCCCACATAGGGAAGTAGCATGCAAAGACTAAGCCCCCCCCCCCCCTCAACAAATTCTCATCCAACATATTAGTGTTAGATATGCATCTCCAACCCAACTATGAACCATGAAGTAGGTTAAGCCCCCGCCCTCCTCCCAATAATAATAAAATGAGAGTGTGGGTCCCTCCTGTTGCCACAGTTCGCCATTGACCTTTGCCTTCCTCCTCACCTGATGTGATAGGAATAAAAATGTATCTTCTATCTAATATTTGCAGTGTGTACAAGCAGTTTCCACCCACAGGTCCTAGATAACCAGTACTCGATCATTTCAGATATGTACCTTTTTTTTATCCTCGATATACATAAATTTGATTGATTTATTTATTCCTCTTTTCTACAATGCTGGGAACAATAAAACTACAAGTAATTGAGCCCCACAAACACCCATGTCCTGGAAGTATGCCTTTAAGTACATTCCCATCTTGTGCCTTTTCATGTCGGCAAACAGTTCTCCCATGCAAAGCTGCTCTCAATAAATAATATCAGGTTTGCACAACACTCCACAACAGCTACTATTTCATCTCTCCCCACCCCCCCCTAGTGAAAGAACGCCGGCAAACTATAAACACCTAATTGACCAAGACGTGAAGTAAATGGATGGTGGTGCAAGATTGTCCAGAAGAGATGAAGTGCCAGTCTGCAGATAATATTTAAAAATTTTCTCCACTCTAGTTCCATATACATATGGATACCTCAAACACCATATTCACATTCTGTTCTAAAATAGGTCTTCCTTAAAATCTCGCCTATATATTCTCAACATCTCGACACTCCAATTTTTCCACATTTCACCCACACATCTGATGAGGCTTCCATTTAACTACATTTGTACTTGTCATTAAATGCTAACGGGACTGTTCCCATGCCCTCTTTCCACTCCAGGCATACAACTTGTACTACCAAATTCACACGATTCCCTTTCAGCATATACATACCTACTACCAAAGGCTTTTTCCCCCCTTACAAGGGAGGTAGCCAAAAAACAAAGGCATAAAAACCATTCCCACCCATTCCATCCCCAATACACTCCACTCCCCTCCACCCTCAACCCTCCCTCTTATCTTGGCACCTCCTGGATGACGAGTCATCCCTGCATCTTGTCCACTGCCCTGGGTCAGAAGCAGTGTCACAAGACACAGCAAGGCCACTATATTAAATCGGCGACCCCCCCTCTCCATCCCCTCATGCAGAAAAGACAGGGAGAGATCACTTTCAGCATATTTAGTGGGGAAACTAGATGTAAAAATGTTCCCTACATGTAGCTTACTAATGTCATTAATTTTGTCAGGAAAAGTTCCATATAATGTGAAATATTGTTTTTATATATCCATGATTTATTCCCCCTACAGGCAAAGACCACCAAAAAGATTGTACTAAAGCTGGAATGCAACAAGTGCAAGACGAAGAATCAGCTGCCCCTCAAGAGATGCAAGCACTTCGAGTTGGGCGGTGACAAGAAGAGAAAGGGTCAGATGATCCAGTTCTAGGCTGTCATTGCTTGGTGTAGAAAAAAAAAAAAAAAAAAAATGTATGGTTTTATTTTCCATTACATGTAGATTTTCTTTTTAGAAGATGTGGGAGAACCTTACAAAAAATAATTTGTTCACTGGGTAATTATTGTACAACCCCAGCTATGATTTACTGGAATTGCTGGGAATAATGCTCAAAGGAAGAGGGCAGAGTGGGTGATATAGAATTTTTTGTGTTAATGAGTAGTAGGATTGGTGATTTGACAGTCTCCCCTACTGGTACCAGTGAGGCATACATACATATACCAAAAGCTTTTTCCCCCTACACGGGGGTAGCCAAAATGAAAAAGGCATAGAAACCACTCCCACCCATTCCATTTCCTATATATTCCACTCCCCTCCACCCTCCCTCTTATCTTGGCACCTCCTGTATGATAGGTCATCCCTGCATCCTGTCCACTGTCGGGTCAAGCAGTGTTGCAGATGGAGGAAAAAATATCAAAAGGACAGATGACCTGGATTTGAGGCTGTCCAACCCCGTTATGGGTCACTAACCAACATATTTGCTACGTGTGGCATCCTTGTAGGGCCAGGAGACGGAAGACCTGAATGCTGAGTGATGTCCCAGTGCCATGGTTGCACTGGGGTTCCCTCTGGGACTAGCAACGTGCCTCTTTAGTCCTCTGTTAAGGCTCCTCTTGGCTTGAAGAGGTGGTTGGGCTAGTTGATCACTGGAACGGGCACGCCCCAAATCAAACTACTACAGACACCACACAGTCCGTGGTGGCCATCCCCAAGTGTCAAGCTGGTGACTCGACCATGATACCTGGGACTTGGGTTCTTAATACCCAAAACCTGGTCTCCCCTTGGGCACAGTTGTGGGAGAGTGAGTCACAAGGTTATGTTCACAGCAACCATATTAGAGACCCCATCATCAAACTCTGTAAACCCGTTGTGCAGTGCTTGGGTTTTGCAAACGAGGCACAAACGTTGGGCCAGGCCTGGGGTGAATTTACGGCGGGCTCTCCGTGTGGGCGCCAGAAATGTTATAGGACGACCACCGTGTTGGAGTTCAGGGAGGTTATGTTTGACAGTGGTGCGGATGTGAGAAGGCAGGCAGCGGCGAGATCAGTACTAAGGGTTAAACCCACTACTTCTGGTCGAGCCTATGGGACCCACCTCGCGTCTGAAGGCTTGTATGGAGCTACGCGATGATGTAACGGTCACTCCTATTTTCGAGTGCATGATACTGGTGAGGCTGAAGTACACCTAGGTCTTTATCTGTTATTGCAGTGTATGCTCGTACCGAGAGGTATAACCTTGAAGAGATACGTTCTATGCCAAGCATCTATTGGGCCGTAACGAGAATATTTGATTGCTTGAATGCGGTTACTGGCACCGACAGAGTTCGCTATGAAGTGTATTGGCCCGCATAGTTCTGGAACCAAGAACATAAGCAATTCTCTCCTAAACTTTGAAAGTCCACAGTGTTTAATATCTTTGTTCTGGAGACTAGAGCACCAATGGACATAGCATATTAATGCCGTGGGAATGTGCAAGATCGATCCTATACTTGTTAGCACTCTGGATTCTACAGAACTGCAAAGTTTCATCGAAGAGCTGAATTATTTGGGACGGGTCAGACTTGGTCGTAACATTTGGACTGAGCATGAAATTCAGGAGACTCCTGAGATTTAACCCCACCTGGATTTCATCTAGAGAAATTCAGGGATGGCGTGCATGCCCAGGAGTATGAGGTAGATATTTCTAA
This sequence comes from Oratosquilla oratoria, assembly GCF_046742065.1. Lineage (NCBI taxonomy): Eukaryota > Metazoa > Arthropoda > Malacostraca > Stomatopoda > Squillidae > Oratosquilla > Oratosquilla oratoria. Next base: position 57,760,876 of record NC_134785.1, on the reverse strand, counting down.
TTTGAGGCAGTTGGCTTTCTTGAGGACCCTAGGGACTCACGTGTATATGAAAGCTGGCGAGGAGTGCGTTGGAGAACGCCCAAGGTCGAGGAGTGATGTGGCGTAGCGGAAGACAGTGGAAAGTATATAGTTGGGCTGTGCTGCCAGAATCCAGAATGGGTGGACCTGGACTAATTGAGGACTTTAAAAACTTAAGAGCTCTCATAAGAATGGGTAAGGAGAGGTACGTCAAGGTGGTTGACGAGGGACATTTTAATAAAAATTGCCTATGACCTACTTCCAAGCCCTGAAAAAGGGGGGGACGGCGCTCCAAATGTGTAACCGGAATTTGTATACATTTCTGCGGATCTCAACCTTACAGGTGGTCCGGAACAGTTGATATGTACCGTTTGTTGTCCACGTGGTGTCTATTATTAGCGGGGGTACCCTTATCTCGTGGAGCGGGGGAGGGGAGTGTCCTCAACAACAGGCGGCTCCAGGGGGGAGGGAGGGGGGGTTGTCATGGATGGGGAGACTTGAAGTGCTGTATCTGCCGCGGTAGTAGCGGACATAATCTAAGCGACGGGTGCCCGTGGATCTAAACTAGCAGAGGGGGGGGGGGGGGTGTTGGACCTCTGCCCCACAGAGTTTGCAGCGTTCGTGATCGTTTCTTCCCGCACGTAGGGGGGGGCAAAAGATGGGGTGATATGCTTTGAAGTCCCCAGCAACGAGTGTGTGTTCATGGCCGGCTAGGGAGAGCATCTCGCCTGGTGCTATTTTGGTCTTGACGATACATGTACAGGAGAAAGGTGCCCCCGGCAAGGGTGATTATGGCAGCTAAGGCCTCTTCGTTCATCGCCTGAACCAGTCCAAATGATCCCTCGCTCCGAGTTCTGTAGAATACATGTTATCCACTGACCCTGGTCGGCCAATTGGTATCTTGCAAGAGGGCTACCTCCACGTCCCTCATGGCCAGGGCAGCCTGTAGTACGTGGACTTCGCTAACAAGACCTGACATTCCACTGCAAGTTTTAGTACTTCCGGGGACAGGAATGGAGGAGTGGGGTGGTAGGGGTTTTGGTGTGGGAGGTGGTGAAGGAGGAGGAGCAGAAGGGTGGGTGTGGGAAGATGGCGTGGAGTGAAAGGGAAGTATCAGGGTAGGGGTGGGGAATAGTAGGATAGGGATGGGAAGGAGTAGAGTGGGTTGGATGAGAGGTAAAGTGAATATGGGATGAGAGGGAGGAGATAGTGTAGAGTGGGAGGAGGATGGGGGCTATAGGAGTAGGGTGAAAGGGGGGGTTGGGAGGGCGTAGGGGTAGGGGTGAAACTATCTACAACTCGTCTTCTATCGTTGCATCTTCCTCGCTCCTGCACGGAGATGTCATTAGTATCAGTCCCCCCGAGATAGGATCGCTGGCTTCTGACAATGGGCAGTGGCTTCGGTGGTGCCGCCACCTTCCACAGCCGTGACCTTGACCTTGACGACCTTCGAGCTTGCGGTTTCTCCCACCGGAGACCGTGATAGAGTAGGGACGGTAACTCTGATCGATTGGCCGTATAATTGGTGTACAAGCTTCAGCATAAACGTTCCTATGGTAGGGTCGTTCACCCTTATACTTCATCATGGCCATAGCCGTGGTGGTCATGAACATGCATGTCCTCGTTGGCCATGGTAAGTTGGGGGGGCCCTGGGAATCTGCAAAATCTTTTAGAAAATTAGCTCTAAAAGTATAATTCTATTTTAATGTTTTGGGGGTTAAGACATATGGCTGCCAATGAGTTAGGAACAAGTTCATATCTCACGAATGAGATTTTCTCAGAACCATCAACTACATTAGTATTCATTATGCTGTTCTCACATTGAAGAAAGGCAGCCGCTGAATGATGAAGGTCCGGAGCTGAGAATTTAACTATGGAAGGGTCTTGATGTAAAAGGGTAAATGTAGTATTAGCCATGGTCTGAGGCGAAATTTGGCTGCTGATAAACGATGGCAATTTCTGTTTAGTAGACATCGTTAAATGAAGACATGGGAGCTGAGTACCACTTCGAAGTAAAGTTAACGCGAAAAAACAAGAAATTCTTGATGCATGCGTTATTGCGACCTCTTCCAAAAACATATGCTCAATGAAGATTATGAATCCACCTGGGCTGTCGACTGTAAATTGAATCCAACACTCCTGAATTCCCGTAAAAAGTAAACAACACCAATTCTTTACAAAAGAGAAACTAAAGAAAATAGCACCGCAAGGGGTATCCATACAATAACCAAGTGAAAGCAAGATGGGTGAATAGTGAATTATAAAATATGGCTGCCTTTGACGTAGGTAACATGGCTACCTATCTATGACGTAAGCTATATGGCAGCCTGGATAGACAATTGAATAATATACAATATATGTATTATATATATATACATAACCACAACATCTCAAGGTTAATATACATGCATAACTAGGAAAGTATAATATAGACACAAAATTGGTAAGTGACATACATAATCAGTCTTCGGAGGCGACGTATTACAACCATCAACATACAGGCTAACTCTTCACACAAACTAGGCTGGTTCAGTAATACTTCCTCATCCAGGCTCCAGATGAACCTCTACACACGCAGCAACAATAGACGAACGTTCTACCAATGCAGAAGACTATTATTATAACCAAAAGTCCATACGAAACACAAAAGCTGGGGACCACAAGGTATTCGTCTCTTACAAAAAATCACATGGCGTACATTTAAAATACACTTCATGAGCACCAACGTTAATATAATTCCTAAAGTCAATGTATCACATGGAAAACTAGCTGAAAAAAACGCGCATAATATGCTAGCTAGCCAAAGTTCGTATCACTTGACAGTCGTTAAAAAAAGCGTGCCACGAAATGTAGTAGGGTGGCAATAAAAGTATCAACACGGAGAACTAGTGTATTCAGTCACCATTCGTTGAATACCCCAACATGCATAAAAGCATGTTAATACAAAAGTTGAAACAATATGCCTCATTTTGGCGGCAAAACTCGCATTCGAGGGCGTGGACCGAACACTTGGTTCTCCCATACATCGCACATTACAATAAGATAAGTTTTATGGCCTTCGTGCATAGGACTCAAACCTACCGCTCTTAGTCCAAGAGGCTACCGAGACAGTGCCTTAAACCACTCGGGAACTGGAGGTACAAAAATCTCCGAACTCGAAACGCTACTGGTTCCCGAGATTAGGAAAGATCGCTGCCTGCGACCCCATTTCCTTTTTCACAGGAGAACCGACCTCAACTTGTAGCAGGGGGTAAGGACCGGAACGAATCATTTTTACGCTTTTGTCATTGTAACAGAAAATTGCTAGTGGACAGCGACATCAATCAGATATTTTTTATGGCCGTCGCGCAGAGGACTCGAACCTACCGCTTTGAGGGCAAGAGGCTACCGAGACAGTGCCCTAAACCACTCGGCTACTGGAGGTACAAAACTCTCCGAACTCGAAACGCTACTGGTTCCCGAGATTAGGAAAGATCGCTGCCTGCGACCTCACTTCCTTTCTCAACTTTCCTAATCTCGGGAACCAGTAGCGTTTCGAGTTCAGATTTTTGTACCTCCAGTAGCCGAGTGGTTCAAGGCATTGTCTCAGTAGCCTCTTGGCCTCAGATTGGTAGGTTCGAGTCCTATGCGCGACGGCCATAAAAATTATCTGATTGATGTCGGTGTTCACTGGCGAATTTCTCGCACATTACAATAAATCAACATGCTCAAAATTAATAATAGAATTAAAGGCTAACAATATACCCAATGGGTACTAATGCTATAAATTAGCTACAGACCATCACGACAGCAGCTATGCATTACGTGAAATTGCATCAGCAACATTGCCTGTCCTGTGATATGCTTAAGGACTGGATTAAACTCCTCAATAGTAAGAAACTGTCTGGTTAGGCGGCCTGAAAGATTTTTGCCTTTGAAAAATTGTGTGACAGCACCATGGTCTGTGTAATCTGTGATGGATTATCCAAAGATAATATTACGAAAATGCTTTAAAGCCCACACCACTGCTAAAGCTTCCAGATGTGTAACAGAGTTGTGAGATTCAGCATGATTGAGTTTGCGGCTAGCCTATGCAATGACATGTGAATGACGATCATCTACTTGATGTATTAGGACAGCTCCAATACCTAGACCGTAACCATCAGTGCAAATGGTAAAAGGAATAGTATAATCTGGGAATGCCAACACAGGTGCCTGAGTAAGTGCCTGCTTCAAGGTGTCAAAACTTTTCTGATGAGCATCATGCCACTGGAAGGAAACATCCTTTTTGAGGAGATGAGTAAGAGGTGATGCTATGGAAGCAAAGTCTTTTACAAAAGCACGATAGTATCCTGCCAATCCTAGGAAAGAATGTACGTGGTCAGCTGTCTTAGGTGTAAGAAAGTTTAACAGCTTTGATCTTGTCATCTGTAGTATAAATGCCATCTTTGTCCACTACATGAACTAAGAATTGGATACTGGACTTAAAAAAGTGAACATTAGGGTAAATTGAGCTTTAACCCAGCTTCGGCAAAACATTGCAAGACTAAGAACAACTTATGGAAGTGACTTTCCACATCCTTGGACACTAGAATCAAGTCGTCTAGATACACAAAAATTCCATTAGCCACTAGTCCATGAAAAATTGAGTGAAGACACTGACAAGTTAAAGGAGCACTCCACAAATCTGTGGGGCATTGAAGCAATTCATAATGATCAAGAAAACCACGATCTTAAGAGACTTTTCCTCTAAAGGAATCTGCCAAAAGCCAACTTTTAAGCCCAAGGTGAAGACTGTTAACTGATCCTATGGACTGAAGACGATCACTCAACACAGGCAGAGGGTAATGATCTGGAACTGTGACATCATTGACATGCCTATAATCTACAACAGGGTGGAATGATCTATTCTTCTTGGGCACAAGGAGTGGGGAGTTCCACTCGGAATGAGACTCTTGGATGACACCTTCACTCAACAACTCGTCAGCCAAAGACTGAGCTACGAGTCTACAAGAATGTGGCAATCTGTAAGAAGGTACATGGACGATCCGTAATTCCCATCTGGTCATCAGGTAGGACCAAAGCTTGACTGTGGGTCAATAACAATGCAATGAGATGGTCCCATACCTTAGGAAAATCAATGTTACCTACACATGTCGCATACTGAGAGGCTAAATGAGTTGTGTCATTTGTAAATTAGATGATTGAATAGAAGCTGCTATAAAAGGAGGTGAATCCTGGACAGTGCTGACTTCAACATCAAAAGAACCTAATGAATGCCAGAAAAGTGTGTGATGGGAGCAACAGTAACATTGGTTATCATGGCCATTGTAACAAGGTCCTCACGAACAGTGGAAAGAGTACCCTCTAAAGCAAGATGTCTAACATGACCAGAGTCAGGTTGAGATAAGATGTCTGAACCAATAGAGGCATCTGAAATGTGCACTAGGACTTGAACTGCACTGGAAGGACTAATGCTCGCCTACAACAACTGCAGCATGAGAAAGTACAGGAGGGCCTAGAAGTTTTGAACCCTTAGAATATGACTGCCTGGGCAGATCATGCACAGAAAATGAGCTATTGATAGAAACAGGCCTATCTATTGCAGAAATGACAATGTTGTTGACAGTAATACAGTGCATGAGTTGCTAAAGTATCAAAGCATAAGAGACAATCACACTGAAGTATGAAATCAGAAACTACCACAAAGTTAACATAAAACACTTTAGCATGGGAAAAAAAACCTTAAGGGAATGCAAATAAAACCAAGAATAAACAAGGGAGAGCCTTGTACAGCTTACAAAGTACTAAAAGAAGGTAGAAATGGTACATACATACATATACCAAGGCTTTTTCCCCCTTACAAGGGAGGTAGCCAAAAAGGAAAAGGCATAAAATCATTCCCACCCATTCCATCCCTGAATACACTCCACACCCCTCCACCCTCCCTCTTATCTTAGCACCTCCTGGATGACAGGTCATCCCTGCACCTTGTCCACTGCCCTGGGTCAGAAGCAGTGGTACATTATATAAATTCTTGAGGGGAGAATATGCTCTCACTGATATACTACATTCTGCCCCAGTATCTACTATTACAGAGATAGGTATTTGGTTCACATAACACTGAAAGGTGAGGACCATTATTGAAAACCTCATATGCCCCTTCACTAAGCCAAAAACTCTGATTTCTGACAACAGGACTGAGTTCAACAATGAGATTCTTTCAAATATTTGTAAATACTTTCAAATCACAAAATGTAATACTACTGCTTACCACCCTAGTTCAAATGGCTTAGTTGAACGCCAGAACCAAAAGATTCTCAATGTTCTTTGACACCTTGCTTCTGATCTTCACCCTTCTTGGGATGAACATGTCCCCATGATTCAAGCTTGCATTAACAGTGCCATAAACAGGTCAATATCGGAATCACCTCATTTTGTCCTCTTTGGCTCGGACAAAAGACTCCCATATGACCTTCTTGTTTCAGAACTACCTCCCATTTACAATTTGATTATTTTGTTTAGGTCAAAGCAGCAATTTCCAAAAGTCTTTTCAATAGAATCCATAATGAGGTGTGTCTCACTGAGATAAGGTGCACATGCAGGACTTGCATAATTTAAGTGCATTAAGTCTAGGTGTGCATTTATTTTTTATGTTTGTGATGTATTGTTTGAATGACATTACTTGTTGTCATTTCCTAGACTGTCTGGCTGAGCAGTCCTGAGGAATGCCACAGCTGGAACAGGGTTTTCCTACAAATTCCTTATAGTGTATATTGTGTTGTTGGCATGAGTGACTGTGTACAATGCAGTCTTCCATAATGTGATGTATAGTATGGGGTGAAGTGTCACATCCTGAGTAGTTGTCTGCAATGCTGTCATCCAGCCTCTTCTGGTAGCTTAGAAGGGTTGAATGGTGGCCACATTGCAGTCTGGCCAGGTGGAATTTGTCCTTCAGGGGGAGAGAGGATTCAGAGGGATGGATGTCAGGATGTCTGGCATGCAGCAATGTATTGTTTTTTAGTTTATTGATGGAGCAGTGAGTGATATGATTATGGATATGCTTCTGGAGGCTAGTGTCTGGTGGTTGTGGAGGAAAAGATGAGAGTATTTGTGTGTGATATAGATATTTGGGTGTTGTTTTGATGTTCTTGGCATGTGTGGGTATTCTACTATGTAGTGTAGTGGGTGTCCTGCATTAATGGAGGCTGTGTCGTGTTTGTGTACCTCTCATGTCAAAGTGATCCTTGACTTTGAGGACTTTTGTTTAACAGTGTAAGTGGTCTGTAGGTGTTGTATTTGTGCAGCCTGTAATTATCTTTTGGGTTTGGTTTTGTATGGTCTGAAAGGTGTGTGGTGTGTCTTAGTGAGATTAGGGGCCCATGCAGGGCTTGCATAATTCATCACTGAGCATATACATTGTGTACTGTAGTATTAGTTTCTGTCCAATGTTGTTCTTGTAAGTCTAGGTGTGCATTTAGTCTTTATGTTTGTGATGTGTTGTTTGAATGACATGGATGTATCATATAATACGCCAAGAATCTTGGGTGTATGTATGTGTGGTATGAGAGTGTTGTTGATATAGAGGCATGGTATGTATTTGTGTTCTGCTGTCTAATTGGTGAAAAGTGTGGATGTAGATTTGTTTGGAGTTTATTTTGAGTCCATTTGTAGTGAACCAGGTATTGAGGTATGGTTGTAGTATTTCTGCAGTTTTGTCTGCAATATGGTGTGTGCATGTGATTGTTATGTAGTCTGCATAAGATGATATTTGTATTTCTGAGGCATCAGGTGTTGGTATATCATGCATCTATAAAGTATGTAGGGGATAGAACTGAGCCCTGTGGTACTCCATTCCTAAAGTTTCTGGTGTGCAATGATTGGTCATTATATGAAACAGGCCTATCTATCTGCCAGATAATTGGTCAGCCATCTTTTGGTATTATTGTGCATGTCTGTTTTATATATTTTATTGGTGAGATTGTGACAGGGGATGGCATTGAAAGCTTTACTGATATCTAGTGTTATGTACTTAATTGTACAGAAAAGGAGCATTGCTCCTTGTCTTCCATTTCCTATTCTCTAATTTTTTCCTTTATCATACCATACCTAGACTCAAAATATGTACAGTTCCAAATGAATCTATATCCTTGGTTTCTAATTATCATATTTTATGAAAAGTGTTCTGCGTGAAGCCTTATCTGAATTGATGTCATCAAAAACTCTTTGTGTGAGAAGAGTGTTTGTGGCATACACGTAACCAACATTGCAAACTACAACTATTTACATAACACTATACCTGACATCTGGAAGCAAGGAAAAATCATCAACATCCCTAAATCCAACAAAGACCCAATAGTTCCAACATCATATTTCTCTGCACCCCCTCCAAAGTTATAGAATGCCTCGTTCTACAACTTGTCACACCACAGAACCCCCTTGCTGAATCACAACACTATTTTAGACCACTACTCCACACTCTTGGGTAGTTACTTCTTGGTTATGTTGAGGAAATTGTCTGGTGAAGTGTCACCTAGAATTCAGTATTTTGTTTTCTCTTTGGTCTACTATCTGAATTCAGCTAAACTGAATAGAAGGCATTCATTTCACCTGCATGTAGGGAATACAAATATCTGAAAGCTTGCAGAGATTATTTATTCAATTGAATTCCAAACAATCATTTCATGTTGGATATTTGGGTAAAAAAAATATAATCAATATAAAATACCTTTGTATAAAAGTATACATGTATTTCAAAGATACAGATTACTGCATAATGATTTGTCAACTATTTAAAAAAAAAAATTATATTTGCAACAGTTATACAGTCTACACATTCAGCATTCAAAACACTTGTTTTACTATTACAGTATATTTAACCTCAAATACTTTTATGAGGTGTTATGTCGCCCTGGCTGTTCAACTTATACATGGATGGGGTGGTGCGAGAGGTGAATGCTAGGGTAGTGGGTCAGGGATTGGAGATGGTTAAAGAAAATGGAGAAAAGTGGGAGGTGAGCCAGCTGTTGTTTGCGGACGACACTGCGCTTGTGGCAGGGTCAGAGGAGGGATTGAGGAAGTTGGTGGCAGAGTTTGGGAGAGTATGTGATAGAAGAAAGCTAAAGATAAATGTAGGTAAAAGTAAGGTGATGAGATGTACAAGGGGTGAAGGTGGCAGTAGACTGGAAGTGAACATTAAGGGAGAGCGACTGGAGGAAGTGGATAGTTTTAGATACTTGGGTGCAAGTGTAGCAGGAAAAGGTGGAGTGAAGGTGGAGGTAGAATGTAGATTGAGAGAAGCGAGTAAATGCCTTGGTGGATTAAAGAGTGTAATGAGGAATAGACATTTGGGAATGGATGCGAAGAGGAGACTGTATGAAGGAGTGATTGTGCCAACAGCACTGTATGGGGCAGAAACGTGGAACATAAGAGAAGAAGAGAGAAGGAGTTTGAAGCGGCCTTGCTGTGGATGTGCTGTGTCTTGCGACACTGCTTCTGACCCAGGGCGGTGGGCAGGGTGCAGGGATGACCCGTCATCCAGGAGGTGCTCAGATGAGAGGGAGGGTGGGAGGGGTGTGGAGTGTATGTAGGGATGAAATGGGTGGGAGTGTTTTTATGCCTTTCCCTTTTTGGCTACCTCCCTTGTAAGAGGGAAAAAGCCTTGGTATATGTATGTATGTATGTACTTTTATGAGAGGCCAATGTTCCAAAGGACTGGGGGTGTGTAAGTGTAGTTCCACCATACAAGGGAAAAAGGACACAAATATAAATATAGCAGTTGTAGAGGGATCCCTCTGTTATGAGAGACATGTGGGAGGATATTAATTGAGAGGATTATGAAGAGAACAGAAGAAGTAACAAGGGAAGAGCAGAGTGGGTGTAGGAATGGAAGAGGGCGCATCAATCAAATCTTTGTAGTAAGAGAGATATACAAGAATTTTTTGGCAGAGTAAGGCCTTTTGTTTTTTTATGACTTTGAATTAGCTGATACAATTAGGTAAATATTACTGACAGGTGGTTTGAGATGCATTGCAGATGTATGAAATAGGGAAATGTCTGTTGAGGGTGGCTAAAAGTTTTCATGTGAGTAGTAGAGCTTGTTGGGAATAAAGAGATGTCACCATGGTTGTTCAATGTGTACATGGATGGGTTGGTGAGGGAGTTAAATGCAAGGGTGCTAGGCAGGAGGGATTTAGACCTAGTAAAAGTGATATTTACCTAATTACATTTATCTAACTGTAGTATACAGGACAGGAGCAACACTCATGAAGTCCCATTTCCTACTCTCTAAATTATCATACCTAACATATGATTCATCTCTTCATCCACATAGTGAAAGGCCACTTTAATCTTGTGCAGCAGTCTCTCTCTCCCACAATCTTGCTTATATGTTTGTCAGGTGACAGATTGTCTTTTATTAATATTTCCAAATCTTTCTCCTCTTTTGCTTTTGTAATGGATCCACCTCCATGGGCCAAAATCTGTGCGATGACTTTCTTTAGCAACTCTCATGAGACAACTTAAAACTGCTACGGAAATTAAATACAATTTAAACGAAAACTATAAAGTCAATTTTCTCACATTTTAGCATGCACATTAGTTTACTATGGTTAACTGAATTCACCATAGCAGAAGTCCCAGTGGCTACGTGGCCATGGCCAACTCTGGATTGAGCAGCCAATCAGAGGCTCTTTTCAGATCCTCAGAGTGCTGGATGTTGACAAAATGGCAGTGCCCGTGGTGTGCTGCATCCAACTATTCCCTGATGAACAAGGCAAAATTTCTCCATTTTCAAATAGTAGTTGGCTCAAGTTCATTGGTCAATTGAAGAACTGGGTTCATCTAGACGGCAAAGAAAACGTAATAGCACAGTCCTTTGCCTGTATGAATGCGGATTTGCCAAGGCCAAGTGAACTCTGATATTGCATTTATAGTTTGTTATCCTTCTGTTGTCGTGCCTTTCACATTATAGAAAATTGGGAATTGCGGGTTAAATTTAATAAAGCCACAGATGACAAACAGAGAGCTGTCACAATCAGTGTGGCCATAATAGTTGAATAATTTTCATTTAACTAAAGAAAACATCAGAAGAAAGAGTACTATTAAGCAAAATATACATTGGAGAAGTAAAAAATTATCTTTTAAATGTCCAGTGCATAGGTAAAGTCTAAAGTTCTGTTTTGAGAGATTGTGCTCTAGAGATGCATTTCTATTTTTGCCGAAGAAAGCCCCGATGCTAACATTTGCAGATACAGGGAAACTGTTGTAAATTGGTGGAAGAAAGTCTGAGAATGTTAGCCTAAAATCAACTTCAAGTCTTTAACAGGCTTCTAGTTATTGGCAAGTCTCATGAGATCCTGAATAGACTTCTGTCTTATTGTCTGACCAGTCCCTGCATCTTTGGTCAGTACTGATGGTACAAGTCTTTGTAAAACTAATAAGGCCAAGTTTATGCATGTTCATGAAGTACCTTGTGGCTCTGTATTACTCATAGATGCTATGGGAAGAATCCAGTCTTATCATTAACCACTTCAATATTATTTGAATATTCACGCACACATTAGGTTGCCTGATGTACGATGATGCATCAAAATACACGTGTTATAAAATACAAAGTTACAGCTGTTATACTGATTTTCTTTCACCCTGAATATTTTTACCACAGAAAAAGCGATCAAGCCTGTTCACAGAATATGGGGTCACTCAACTATAACTGCAAAATAAATATAATCAGGATGTTGACACTGGTATCCTTGTAAACCTACTTGCTCCTCATAACACCTATGTAGGCATCATCATATTCTGGGGGTTAACGTTCCAAGGACATTTGAAGAACCTGCCACAAATATTTTGAGAGGTTTGGTGTTATAGGTACAATGGCAGAAGTCATTGATTTTGTTGTTGATACCCAGATGTTGGCATAAAAATGTCAAGTGGGATGGAAGAGCCTCAAAAGGAGTTCCGATGTATCAAGTCACAAGATCTGATCAAAAGATGCCCAGACAATTTGAAAATTTTTTGTCAAGTGGAAAGAACAAAGAGATGCTGAGTTTCTGTACTCATTCTGGACAACCTGTGATTCATGCCTCTTTGATGGTTCATTTTATTTGTTGCTCATGGTAACAAATGTCATAGCCTTTCTTCTATCTCTATATGTGTGGCTGAAGTTAGTGAACTAAGTTGTGATTACAAAGAGGCAGATACAAGGCTGCTTCTGCATGCTACGCATACTTCACCTCGTTATCAGGATATTGTTATCGTGAGTATACAGATGTCATGGTCTTGGCTATAGGATTTGACCATTGCATTGATAGTCACTTGTACTTCCAAACTGGGTCTGGTGCTCATAGATGTATCATTGATATATCTCACATATCCAACACCCATGGTCCTAGTCGATGCTGTTATTGGCATACATGTTTTCACTGTATGTGACAGCATCAGCTCCTTTAAAGGTACATGTAAAGTGAAACCCTTCCAGTTAGTGTTAAATTCTGAGAAGACAATTGTTTTCAGATGCTGGGTGATGACTGGAATCTTTCAGAGAATTTGTTCTCTGAGCTACAGGAGTTTGTCTGTCACCTATACAAACAAAAAGAATGCCAAAAGGTAAATAATGCTCGTTATAGCATCTCTAGATTGTTGAGTAAATCTAACAAGGCTCTGCCCCCTAATGCTGATAGTCTAAAACAGATTCTAAATGAGCATTGTATCAGGTTGCTATCTACAGGTGTTTGGAACAAATTATAAATGCATCCAATCCTACAAATAATGGCTGGCAATTAGAAGATGGAGTAGTGCTCAGCAATGTCTATCAAGCAAGGGAGAGGACAAATGATGGAGAGTGGTTGTAAATGGATGAAGAAATGACGCAGCCTATTTTTTTCCCATTCTATTTGTGCTGCTTGTGAAATATAAAAATCGTGATTGGAGGGAATGGGGTTTAATGACTTGGGGAGTGGACTGCCATATTATGAAGCAATGGGGATGAATTAGCTCCAGCTGTTGGGCCCTGTTGTGGATGTGTTGTGTACTGCTGTATTGCAATTGACCCAATCAGTGTAGTGGGGACAGGAATGAGCCCTTCACCCATGAGGAATGAAGATGGGAGGGAAAATTATATAGTTTTTTGGATGCTTGTATGGTGGGTGTTTTGACTTGGCCAACCCAGTTTTTTATGAGAAGGGTCTTTTGGATTATATATGTATATAATTTCTATATAGCTGCTATAACAGTTGCATATTAGGCATTCATATATTCTTCAAAACTTTGCATTTAGCTACATACGCTTTCACAGGTTCATTACTAAACCAAACTACTGCAAAATCACAAAAGTAAATATATCATTCTTGTATTCACATTCAAACCTGCTCCCCTCAAGAACTGGGCACATTTGGAGAGAAAAAATATATATATACATATATATAGTACATAATAATCTTTGCTGGTCAGTCACTCCAACTAGACACAGAAGAATCAGAATCCTCTGCTGTCTCAATACTGGTAGCTGGTAAGAGGGCATCTGGTGTACTGCAAAAAGGAAAGTGACTACATTACACAATGGTTATTATAATTGTGCATATAAATTCATATATCAAGTGCCACATTGATAAAATTTGCTTCATCATCCCACCACTCACTACCCTTCCTTCTATTTCCTCCCATCCTCCTTGTTCCACACACTATCTTTGTACACCTTGTCACTTCCTCCTTGAAACATCTACATTTTTCCTCCACTCCTAGTTTTACTATCCTTCACTTCCTCCCACTCTACTCTCAGCTTCTTGTATTCCTTCTCCTTTTCCTTCTCATTTATAGTTTATCTTAAGGACCTCCCTACCTTTTATTCTTTTCCTCATTCTCCATCTATACTCCAAACTCAACTTACCTTCCACCAAAAAAATTATTTGATATTCCACCATTGTCTCCCCTAAGAACATGTACATCCAAAACTCTTTCTACTCTTCTTCTGGTTACCACTATATGGTCCATTTAAACCCTGCCTACTACCCTTCCATCCACCACCCTCTCCTATGTGTACTTATGCTTGACCTTCTTCCTAAACACTGTTACCAACCATCAACTCTCCACTATGATTTTTTCCTGGCACTCCACACTTCTCAACCACTCCATCCATTGGTTCATATCCTACCCTAGCATTGAGATCTCCCAATACCACTACATTGGCATTTTTCCCTAAACCCTCTATGCACTCATAAAAAACATTCTCTTCACCACCAGGCCCATATGCACTTACAAAGACCCACATCTCCTTTCTTTACTTACTAATACAGCCACCCCTTCTCTCCTTTGTCCTCTCTTCACTCCTGACACCCTCCTCACTACACTCCCAAACTCAAACTTGCCTCTTCCTTTCAACTTAGTTTCTCTCAATGCCAACACATCCATCTTTCTTCTCACAAACATACTGCCTATCTCTTCTCTTTTCCTCTCATCTGTATCACATCTATACACATTAAAAGACCAAACCTTAGGATTCTGGATGGAAAGCCCCTCCCAGACCCTCTTATGGCCTTTTTTATTTATTTATTTATTTATTTATTTATTTATTTTATGTCCCGTTTGGGACTACAGAGAGTGGGATGCATAGTCCTATCCCTGTCTCATTTTTGTCGCCTTTTATGACACAAGTGGGAATACTTGGTGGCAGTATTCTTTCTCCCCTACCACAGGGTTTGGCAAAAAAGGAAATGCATATTCAGAGAAGGGGTACAGGACAGTATTAAGAGTAGGGGGGGGGACAGCATGACGGAGGGATAGTCGCAGTATAATAAAATAGCATAATTTTTTTATGACTAGACATTTCCCCTATCATAGATTAAATTGTTGTGTGACTGGTCCATAGCTGTGCCCCATATAAACCCTAAAGTATCATCTACATGGTGCTGAGCAGATTTTAACTTCACAATAACATGTACCCAATGCTCCAGATGAGGTGCCAATATCCCAGACAGATAATTTCATAAACTCATGAATAAAAGTATTCAAATGAAATGAAATATCAACCATGTTGACACTGCAGCAGCATCATACTTATGAAATAAATTTTCTTAAATTATCAATTGTAATTTGTTGTTTTTTGAATTCATAATTTTGTATGGCCTGCCAATTATCTTAAAAATATTCTAATGGCCCTTAATACCTGGCCTAAAGTATTGGCTGCATGCTACTTAGCAAATTATATTGCACAAAAATATATAGCCAATACCCAAGATGGGGTACAGGATGCACAAATACAACACCTACAGACTACACAATGAAACGAAAGTCCTCAAAGTCAAGGATGACTTTGACATGCGAGGCACACAAACACTTGCCGTGGGCTCTACAAACACAGCGCACCCACTAAACCACATAGCAGAACACACGCACACACACCTCAACACCCTTCAGACCATACAAAAGAAAGCCCAAAACAATTACAGGCTGCACAAATACAAAACCAGAGACCATCTACACTATGAAACAAAAGTCCTCAAAGTCAAGGATCACCATAACATGAGAGGTACACAAACACAGCTCACCCAAAACACTACATAGCAGAACACCCACACACACCAAGAAACATAAAAAACACCCAAATACCTACATCACACACAAATACTCTCTTCTCTTCCTCCACAACCACCAAATACCAGCCTCCGGAAACATATTCATAATATCACTCACCACTCCATTAACACACTAAAAGACAACACATTGCTGCATGCCAGACCCCCTGATATCCATCCCTCTGAATCTTCTCTCCCACCAAAGGACAGAGTCCACCTGGCCAGACTGCGATATGGCCACCACCCAGCCCTTCTGAGCTACCAGAAGAGGCTGGATGACCGCATTGTGGACAACTGCCCTGGATGTAACACTTCACTCCATACTATACAGGATATTATGGAAGACAGCATTATACACAATCATGCATGCAAAAAATACAACATACACTCTATAAAGGATTTGTGGGAAAAACCCATTCCGGCCATGGCATTCCTTGGGGAGACGGGACTGCTCAGACAGTCTAGGGAACAATGACAACACTCACACACACCAGGAAACATAAAAACAACACCCAAATACCTATATCACACACAGATACTCTCTTCTCTTCCTCCACAAACACCAGATATCTGCCTCCAGAAGCATATCCATAATCACATTGCTCAATGCTCCATCAAAAGACTGAAAGACAACACATTAACACATGCCAGACCCCCTGACATCCATCTGTTTGGATCCTCTCTCCCTTGAGAGGACAGATTCCACCTGGCCAGGCTGCAGTGCAGCCACAATCCACCCCTTCTAAATCACCAGAGGTGGATGGATGAATGCATCATGGATATCTGTCAAGGATGTAACACTTCACCCCATAATATTCAACACATTATGGAAGACTGCAATGTACACAATTATGCATGCCAACAACACAACATATACTCTATAAGGGTTTTATGGATAAACCCCGTTCCAGCCATGGTGTTCCTAAGGGGGATGGGACTGTTTGTCCAGACAGACTAGAGCAGTGGTTCGCAACCGGTGTGCTGCGGCACCTAAGAGTGCTGTGAGATCAACTGAGGCTGCCGCCAAAATTCAAGGCAAAAATAATTTTCGTATTACCGACTTTCTCTGTCATTCATCTTTGTTCATTAAAGCGGCATCAGTGTAAAGATGAGTATTTTCATATTATCCAGGGACAAAATTTTGTTACACTGATGTTGAATCAACAAAATACTGACAAACTAGAATTTAGATTTTCTAATAAGGGTGCCGGGGACTTCTGAAAGGCTTGGCAAGGGTGCCTCAAGCCAGAAAAGGTTGGGAACCACTGGCCTGGAGAATGTCACGATCTTTCTTGAGTTATGGGCCAATCCAGTGGCTGTTGCTAGTTACCCGAGAGCCATGGGTCTTCTGCAAGAGAGATCTGGCACAATGGGTTGATACCAAACACTTCAAATAAACAATTCTCAACCTGTTATAATAATTCCTCACTGTCTAATAGGTAAATACAGTGAGACCTCTCGTTAACGGATGTTAATTAGCTGTGTTTGTGGTGTTTTCGCTGTGTTTTTGGTGCTGTTGTTTAGTGCCTGCAATCACTATGCTACCCAAAAACCACTCCAAATCAACGGATTATTCACATCAACGGACACCGTTATCCCCATTTTAGTCCATTAATGAGAGGCAGTATTGTACAGAGAAATTACTATCACAGGTTGAGCATCATTCATCTGAAATGTTTGAACCCAATCTCATTCACACCCACTTTTCCCACACAAATGCATAGGGAAACCAATTTTGAAAAAAATTATACATACTCAAGAAGATCTGGATTGAGTCCCTCGGTAGTCATCTTCATCTTGACAGCTGGAACAGGCACACCCATGCGGACCATCTTGAAAAACCTTTCATATTGAGGGTCTTTGCTAACTGTCATACCACTTGGTGCTGCTGCTTCTTCTTCTTCTTCTGCCTCTCCATTTTGGTTATTTGTGGTTTGGGGCTGTGTGCCATCAACTGCATCTTTGACTTCCGGAGACCCAGTAGAATCATGTCCAATACCAGGGGTAGTGGAAGAATCAGGATTATTTGTGGGAGGATGGGAAACTGATGAGGCTTCTGGAGTGGACTGAGAAACTGCCGAAGCTGCAGGTGGTGAGGCCTGAACTACTTCTAACCCAGGCACAGAACTTAACTGAAACAGGGAATCTTAAATCATTACTACTGTCATAAACTAAATCATATGTATACATGTTAACCACTTCCTTATAGTGATACCTTTCATTGATTTTGTTGTTGTCCTTCCCTAGACTGGGTGATTGAGGAGTCCTGTCTCCCTGAGGAATGTCATGGCTTGAATGGGGTTTTCCCACAAATCCCTTATAGAGTGTATTTGTATTGTTGGCATGCATGACTGTGTGCAATGTAGTTTTCCGTTTGTGTTGTATAGTACAGTGAGACCTCTCATTAACGGACGTTAATTAGCTGTGTTTTCGGTGTTTTTTGGTGCTGTTGTTTAGTGCATGCAATCACTCTGTCACCCAAAAACCACTCCAAATCAACGGATTATTCACATCAACAGACACCGTTACCCCCCTTTTAGTCCGTTAATGAGAGGTAGTACTGTACGAGATAAAGTGTTGCATCCTGGACAGTTATCTGCGATGTAGTCATCCAGC
This sequence comes from Oratosquilla oratoria, assembly GCF_046742065.1. NCBI lineage: Eukaryota > Metazoa > Arthropoda > Malacostraca > Stomatopoda > Squillidae > Oratosquilla > Oratosquilla oratoria. Next base: position 57,742,691 of record NC_134785.1, on the reverse strand, counting down.
AACTTCTGATAGCTCAGAAGGGCTGCAATCTGGCTAGGTGTCCTTTTGTGGGAGAGAGGACTCAGAGGGATGGATATCAGGGGGTCTGGTATGAACAGAGTACTGTTTATTAATCTGTTGTTGGAGCAGTGAGAAATATTACTATGGATAAACTTCTGGAGGCAGGTGTCTGGTGTTTGTGGAGAGAGAGAAGAGAGTATTTATGTGTGATATAGGTGCTTGGGTGTTGCTTTGATGTTTCTTGGCATGTGTGGGTGTTTTGCTATGTAGGGTATGCGTACCAATGGAGACGCACTTGCCCTATGCAGACGCAATTACACAAAAAAACTTCTACCTGCCGATGGTGAATAGATAGGAGTATACTTATAGGCTCAAAAAATCACTTAACCATCCCCTCATGATGTGATTTTTTGAGTCTATAATTATGCTTCTATCTATTCACCATCGGCAGGTAGAAGTTTTTTGTGTCAAATGCATCTGCATAGGGCAAGTGCGTCTCCATTGGTACGCGTGCCCTAGTATATTTACCTAATTGTAGTATACAGGAAAAGAGCAATGCTCATTCAGTCCAGTATCCTATTCTCTAATTTTTTATCATACCTAGCCTCAAATTCTTGTACAAATCCAACTTAATCTACATCCTTGAATTCCAATTATCATATATTTAGATTTTATTTCATGTAGTGGGTGTGGTGTATTTGTGGAGGCTGTGACAAGTATTTGTATGTCTCTCATGCCAAGGTGATCCTTGAATTGAGGACTTTTGTTTCATGGTGTAAATGATCTGTAGGTGTTGTATTTGTGCAGCCTGTAACTGTCTTTAGGGCTCTGTTTTATATGGAGTGTAAGGTGTTGTGGTGTGTCTTAGTGAGATTAGGGGCCCATGTGGGACTCACATAATTCACCACAGAGCATATGCATTGTTTGTGTACTGTAGTGATAGTTTCCATACACCTACAAGAATTCAACAATCACCCTTGACAGTGAACCAATTACCATCACCAAATCCAAGGACAGCCAATGGTACTTCTACATTCCCTCCTCTGATTCCCCTCTATGCAAATCTACTGTTACTAAATTCTATGTTTGCTCTGCCTAACTTTTCTGCTTTTATCACACCACAGAATCTTCTTACACAAATCAAATCATCACATCCAATGACAGCACCTTGAAAACTTACCAATTAAAAAATATAAACGCCAAGAAGACCCTACACATACACACACATATCAACATGAATCATTTCCTATTTTCCCACAAACCACCCTTGTCTCAGTAATCTGCAAAAAACAACCCTTCCGCTCGGCAAAAATCAGTCAAATGAGCTTTTTTGATCACCAACTCATGCCAAATATATTTTGATAGCACAATCTTCACTCCCAGCCACCACCACAACATCCTTACATACAACTTTAGCTCTACCGTTGACCTTATTACCTCCCTTCCCATACCCTTAACATGCTCCAAACCTTTATCTCTCTCATTAAACAAACAAAACTATATAGCTTGGCTAAACAACACCCAGTCAGACATTGTAGATACACTGCAGCTCTCCACACAATCTCTATATCATTTAGTTCATTTGCCCTGCTAACCCTGCTCCTCATTGGTAGACTAGTCCATGTCAGCACGATCCAATGCCCTAGATATGACTATAAACTCACCTACACACACACACATATAGTGTTTAATAGTAACCCATAACTTGCAGGGCTCCTCCTAGCATTATGTCTCACCAATGCAAGTTCATGGTGTTAATATATATATATATATATATATATATATATATATATATATATATATATATATATATATATATATATATATATATATATATATATATATATATATATATATATATATAAACTTGTTGGGTCAACTAAAATTTGTGGTTGATTACATTAAATAATGTACACCATGTTTTTACCAGAGTTGTAAAAATGAACTAATAGTTAATTATACTTTGAGGACAAACACATATACCCAACCTTGCCTCTTTTCATGTTTTCACATTCTATAGTATCTGGTAAAACTTATGTAAACCAAGGGAACATGTCTCACCAAGAGATGCTAGAATCATTCTTCCCCTTTGTATCTCGTTCCACTCCAAAAAGAAAACAATGTACTGTAGAGTAACCCAAAACAACTAAATCTCAGGTACAAAAAGGCTATACAATGTAATCCCTCAGGGTGCAATACATTCATCATTACTGTTCAACCTCTTCAATAGTGATTTTGTAGTGATACTGTAATAAATAATTACTGTATAGCAATACTGTAATAAGATTTTGTAATATAATAAATGTGCATAGTTATGCTCACTTACATAATTGGCTCACATATTTCAAGCATAATTAGGTCAGAGGCACCAACATGATTGCATTCATGCCAGTGCGTCAGTGCCAAGTGATACAGTGCTATGTCGCATATACTTATATACACATCCCATTTATGATGATGATGATGGCTTAACGTCACACACTCCCCCCCTATCAGGAGGCTAGTACGGTGCCCCTCACAGAGGGCTTTGTAGCGTGGAATTTAATGAACCATGCCCTTGGGTCAACTTCACCAGTTTCAGGATTCGAACTGCCCTCACCTCGACCTTCACCAAAAATAACAACACCCTAACCCGCTCAGCCAGCGAGCTTCCACATCCCATTTATAGCTGATTTATTTTATCTTCCAGTATCTACTCTAACCTTATTGTATATACCTAATTGTAGTATACAGGAAAAGATCAAAGCATCTATCATTCTCTAATTTTATAACATTGACTCAAATTCATGTACAGTTCCAAGTGAATCTATATCCTTGATTTCCAATTACCATATTTAGATTTAAACTCGTGTATTGTTTGAGTTTGGGCTATATCACCTAAGCTATTCCACATGTTTATGCATCTATATGGAAAACTGTATTTCTTTATGTCCTTCTGACATGGTGGAAGGAACAACAAGCCATGCCAACATGAGTCCACCTGGCCAGACTGCGGTGCGGCCACCACCCAGCACTTCTAAGCTACCAGAAGAGGCTGGATGACCGCATTGTGAACAGCTGCCCAGGATGTAACACTTCACCCCATACCATACAACACATAATGGAAGACTGCATTATACACAATCATGCACGCAAACAACACAACATACACTCTATAAAGGATTTGTGGGAAAACCCAGTTTCGGCCGTAGCATTCCTTGGGGAGACGGGACTGCTCGGACAGACAGTCTAGGGAACGACAACAACAACAACATGTTTACAGTTGATACAAAAATCATGAGAAGAGTGAAAAATTAAGAGGATGTAGACTATTGCAAAAAGATCTAGATATTATTATTACATGGAGACAAGAATGGGAAATGAAGTTCAGTACAGTGAGACCTCTCATTAATGGATGTTAATTAACTGTGTTTGCGGTGTTTTTGGTGGTGGTGTTTAGTGCGTGCAATCACTATGCCACCCAAAAACCACTCCAAAACACCGAAAACACAGCTAATTAATGTCCGTTAATGAGAGGTCTCTCTGTACCAAAAAATGCAAAGTACAGTAAGTCCTCATTATATGGTACATATGCGTTCCTGAAAACCTTACCGCAAATTGAAATTACTGTATACCGAACGCGGAAAGAGACTGATTGTTGTGGTGGCCGCATGGCGTGGTGGCACTACCATATCTGTGAGTTTTTCTTACTGTAAATAGAATCATGGGTAGTAATTATCAAATACCGTAACTGTGAATTTACTGGATAAAGAATTACCGTATAAGGAGGGCTCACTGTACTGCAAAAGGTCATCGTTAACCTACTCATTGGGAAGCGAACCCATTACAAAAACAAACGAGAAGAAAGACTTGGGAGTCTTCATAAAAGGTGATTCCCTCCAATTTTATCTTGTAGGGTCATCTTTATAACCAATATAGGTCTCAGATAATGGCTACTACCATAAAACCTTACATTTAAATACAGTCCCATGGACAAGCACTCATTCTGCCTTTCAATTTGGCATTTACATTATTAAATTAAAAACCTACTATCTTTTTATTGTTCTACAGACTACTTCTGAGTAAAGTACCAATCTCTTACCTTTGCTTCAATTATGGCTAGTGTGTCCTCAAGAGAAGTCAATCTAGAGTCAACTCCACGCAACCTCTCCTCACACAGGGCGGAAAAACGGTTGAGGAATTGGACTGTATGGACTACAAATGTGTTGACAAAGGCGAGGGTCCGCTTCTGGGATATTGGCTCTACCTATAATTTAAAGTCAGAATTATTAGAACTATATAGACATAATGTTAATAGATAATCTGATCCTACCTATGGATACGTCCAGTTCTCTTTTTGATCTCTGTAAATTATATAAATTGTGGACTGGTATGTAAATTATCAAAACTTGCAGATGACACTAAAATTGCTAGTAAAATGAGTAATGCAGTGGATAGGGATCAACTATAGTCTGACTTAGATTGTTTAACTGAGTGGAGCAATTAATGTCAAATGGAATTTATCATTGATAAATATGAAGTAGTGCATACAAGGGGAAAAAACAATTGTAATGATCATTCCATGAATGGCGATAATCTTTAGAATTTAGATCAAGAAAAAGACATACGTGTTACAGTACCTAAGGATTTAGAACCAACTCTCCAGTGTACAAAAGCTGCAAAAACTGCCCAACAAATAGTAAGATTTATTGGAAGAACATTTGAACATAAGACTGAAGAAGTAATAATTACTCTATATCACTCTCTTGTAAGACCTCATCTCGAATACTGTGTTCAGTTTTGGTCTCCATATCTTATAAAAGACATAGACAAACTAGAAAGGGTACAATGTAGAATCACTAAAGTGATTCATCATTTATGTAATAAACTTTATGATGAGCATCTAAGTGAAATTAATTCATCTAGTTTATCCAAACTAGTGCTGGGTGATTTAATTAACCCATTCAACTCCGATGACAAGATGTCTTGTCATTTGGTCAAATAAAACAAAAAATCATAAAACACCAAAATGTTTGATCAAACACCAGAAAAATATGACGTCAGTCCTCGCTTCGCTGCGAGCGAAGCGAGGATTGACGTCATATTTTTCTGGTGTTTGATCAAACATTTTGGTGTTTTATGATTTTTTGTTTTATTTGACCAAATGACAAGACATCTTGTCATCGGAGTTGAATGGGTTAAAGCCTTTAAAATGTTCCATGGATTTGTTAATATGAAAATAAATGATTTTTCTACTATGGACTGTAGTAATGTCAAGAAATAATGGTTATGAAATAGTCTATGTAAGATCAAACACCAACGAATATTTTTTTCTGTAACAGCATTACAAAAGGTTTGGAACAAACTACTTATTCATGTTGCAAGCTCAAATACAACTGATAAAAAAAAAAAAAAAAAAAAAAAAAAAAAAAAAAAAATATATATATATATATATATATATATATATCTCTATCTATATATATATATATATATATATATATATATATATATATATAGTCCAATCCCAATCTAACTTATTTCTAAGCATTGTGAACTCCTACACTTAAGTCTTGGGTTCTTAATCATTTCCACTGTTTACACACCATTTCAATTCACATGCAGCTCCATAGGAATCAATAACTCTGTTGCTATTTGCATTTTTGTATACCAAGGCCTTCTACCTTCTCATATGGGAGGTAACCTAGATATGGATCAAAAGGTCTCCTGTCGGCATGCTCCGCCTTTGTAAGGCATGCACTCATTCTCGTCCATTCCACTCTGATCTACCACCCATTGTTTCCCTCTCATCTTAGCTCCATCTAGAATCTAGATGGATCATCCCTGTCTCTCACCCAGTGCCTAGGTCAGAAACAATGCAGCAAGGCACAGCATATCCACAGTAGAGCACCTTCACTTATATGACAACATTCCCACATTGTCCCTTCATGCGGATAATAGAGAGGACTGGGAGAAATCCCTTATGGCTGCATCAAAATATCATCCATACACAACCATTCTCCAATCACTCCTATCCCCTACCTTCTCCTTTCCCTGCTAAATAATCATTCCTATTTTGCTCAGAGCGCCTTTCACCTCATCCATTCACCCATCCCATCCTTGGGCATCCCCTCATCCCTCTTTTTTTTTTAATCTTTCTTCACTCAATCTTTCCATGCACCCTAACCATCTCAACAATCTTTCATAAACCCTTTCTACCAGCTCCTCCTCACTCCCTCATTTATCACTCTATCTAACCTTGTAACCCCCACCATACTTCCCAGACATTTCATCTCAAAGACATTTAAACTTGTTTCTGCGTTTCTTAACATCCAAGGGTACATACATTGTAGTAGGCACAATAACCCCCTTGATATAATCTTCACTTTGCATCCATTCCCAGATGCCTATTTCTCATGACACATGGGAGAGGGTAGTGGATAGAAAGGTGGTAGATAGGGCAGTGATGGATTGCATAGTGGAAACCAGTAGAATAGTAGGAAGAATTTGGATGTACATGTTCTACGGGGAGAGAGGGGGGAATAACAGATACATTTTTGGTGGAAGGTAAGTTGAGAGTGGAGGATAGATGGAGAAAGAAGAAAAGGACAGGAGGTAGGGAGGTGCTTAAAGTAAACTGCTTAAGGGAGGCTTTGGCAAAAAAAAAAAAAATATATATATATATATTTACCCAAACCTGGAAATTTGCTTTTTTATAGTTTAAATACCCCTGAAAACTGCTGAGTTTTCTGTGAAAATGACATCTTATACCACAGTTCCTTCTGTGTTTATTTGTGTTCTGTTTAAAGGTCCCACTCACGGCAGGCCACATGGCTTGTCACTATTCACAACTTTGGTCTTTTTTTTTTAAGTGATTTATAGTAATATGAAGCAAACTGGCAACTTAGCCACCACAAATGTCGTGCAGCTTGCACCAAACCTCAGTGTCTCTTGAGACATCCACAGAAGAGGGAATAAGCTGGAAAGTAGCTTGTCTGTCTGCTTTCTTGCCTTGATTATTTTCCTTGTAGTTCTCCCTCAAGTTGGACACTACAATACTACCTCTCATTAACGGACTAAAAGGGGGGTAACGGTGTCCGTTGATGTGAATAATCCGTTGATTTGGAGTGGTTTTTGGGTGGCACAGTGATTGCATGCACTAAAGAACAGCACCAAAAACACCGCAAACTTAGCTAAATAATGTCCGTTAATGAGAGGTCTCACTGTACTTCTCCCGAGTAAATCTACAGTCATGCCACATCTTTCCAAACAGAAGACGTGGCAGAGGGCAAGAATTCAAGCTTTACAGGAGAAGAGAGAGAAAAAAGTGCACACTGCCTTATCACCATCGCATGTGATAATACCATCTCTTTCTCACCACTCAGCCTCATTGCAACCCTCCTCATCACCTCAACAACCCTTCTCAACTTTACAGTATTCGCCCTCACCACCACTGAGTGTAACAGAAATAAAACAAATCACAAGATCAGACTTACGTCACAAACTCCTGCAATACAAATTCCCCTTTCCCCACCTCTGAAGATGAAGAGAAATATTTACTCTTACACTCCTAGTTGGAAAGCATCATAGGAAAATCTTGTTATGTATGTGGGGATGAAAAGATCACTGATGCTTTGTACAATGCCTTTGACTGCTTCATTGCTATCACCTGTATCACCTGCACAGATCATGAAGATGTATCGTATTATCTTATTATTAACATTATTATTATTTTTTTTTAAACTTTATTAACATCTTATTGGCCTTATTATCCCAATATGTGTAAAATTATACCAAATAGAGCTTGCAAACTTCATGAAACTATCAGAAAATGGCTATCTCTAAACTAAAGTTATTGACATTTTGAGCTAGATAATTCTGTTATCTTTCAAGTGATTGTATAAATACATATATTTATGGAAAGAAGAAGATTTTTTTCATCAAAAGACATTTCTAAAAATACATAAGGCTACCCAGCCCAGGGAGGTTTTTTCACCCGGAAAAAAAAAAGTATTTAAATTATTATTATTATTATTATCTTTTCTTTAGAATAGAATTTCAAATCTTTCCTGATCAATATTAAGCTGCATGTATCTATTATATCCATTCTAACTTTCAAAATAGTAAGTTGAAAAATAGTTGAGCAATAATGAAAAACACCAGTCATTTTAATTTTCTTTTCAGTGTTGATTTATTTCATATTTCCAAAAATAATTATCATAATTCATTGAAAATCTGGCATTTTATACTAAAGGTACAAAGAAATATACACACCAAAAATCATGAATATATGAAAAAAAAAAAAAAA
>NC_134785.1:57711907-57719407 GCF_046742065.1 Oratosquilla oratoria | reverse complement strand
CGTGGCGATGTTGATATCGAGCGAGTGAGGAAGTCTTTGGCGTTGTTGATACCGAACAAGTGAGGTTTTGGTGATGTTAGTGCCGAGCGAGTGAAGCCAGTTATCAAAAGTAAGCAGAACGAGCGAATGGAAATGATTCTGACCTGGAAAGAAGAATCTCTGTCTTGACTGATTGAGATGACCAGCGTCAGGATGGCAGGAGGCACTGGTGGTTTTACGTAGGGCAAAGTGTTCTTTGTCTGAACTAGGGGTCAGCTAGCTCGTTAGCACTAAACGAGGTGGCTCACTCCCTTAACCAGCAGTTCATTCATAGCACCAAGATAGAGGCTCCATGCTACGATTTTACTTCAGAACCTGCCCTGATAAGGTTTCTTTCACGGAGCCTACTCGGAGTGTGTGCCCGAACTAGGTTCCTCCTCTGGATTTTGTGAGGAGAGTATCTTGATACTGGGTGCTACTAAGTAATTGCCCTACAGGGTTCCTATTACGGAACGTACCCAGGATTTCTACTTTGGACTACAGCGGAACTTCGGGACGAGTGCCCGGAACGTTCGTCTGAAGAGGTGAATCATTTATCCAAAAATGAATCGTGGAGAACCTTGGGGTCGTTTCAATTTGGAAACGCTGAACAAGGCAATATGCCTCACCCGTGATACGCCGATGTGCTTTACTGAAAGTCTCTGTGGTTCTGTTAGGGCGTGCTGGTGTTATATGCCCTTTCATGTGTTACCCGGCGAAGTGTGAAGGGTCTTGCGTATCACGCGAACGAGTTTTTTTTAGTGTATTAGGTTACTGAATGTAAAATATCAGTGTGATAGGTCACCGTTGACCCTGTACCATCTTGTTTAGATGTGTCTTTTACGGTGTCATTAGATGTCATAAATATTTATGTATCTCACGTCTATTAACACCTTTTTGATACATTCTATTGCACGTTGACACATTTTTATAATCAAGATATCTAAATCCTGTGAAGTGTACAGGACAAAGCAACGCTATTTTCAAATTGTCAAGTCTTCTGTGCTACAAGAATATACATGACATCTGAGCCAGTGAGGACAAGGCTCAAGGAGAAGCACTTAAGCAAACTTTGGTTCGAATTTTATGTTAAATATTGTGGCTAATGAGTATTATTTGTGTCGGCATGTAAAACACTCGAGAAAGTAACAAACATGCACTGAGCTTGAAACTGAAAAGTAACCTAGTCTGTACACTGAAAATGACATCATTGTCGACGTCCAAATGCCATTCACATGTACTCGTAATTGTCGACCTTTATATTCAATGATTGAAATTCACATGTAACGGTCACCAGTCTTCTGCAACGTTCGATACTAAAATGTAACGGTCAACATTTCAAAGTAACGGTCGAGACTCGTATGAAGTATTTGGTTCTGTGTCGAGATATCGTGTGATAGTGGTCTCATGAAATACTGTGTTTGAGTCAAGCCTTAGGAGATGGGCACGTATCACGGACAGAAAGACGACGCCAATACGAGGAAGTGACGGTTTGGAGCGAGTAACCGTCACAATCAGCTCGACGCGGTTGAACCGACAACGTTGCTGCTGTAGTGGCCTTTTGACCACAGCAGTACGATCCTCCTCTCAAAATATCGTCAGGATGTTGGTGCTGATCTTCTCTACCTAATGCTCTCTTCATTTAACGACTAGAATTAGGTAAGTGGAGGTTTTGATATTATGTGGAAGGGTAAGGGACGGGTGACAAGGGGGGAATGGGCCTTTGGGATTATGTCAAATATGATGGATACTAATAACAACGTGTGAGACTATTTGTTCTTTTAAAAAGAAGAAGACGAAGAAAAAGTTACGTGTAGTTGGAGGTCTGCCTTATGAGTACAAATGACCTTTGTTTCGGCTTCCCACTGTCGTCAGTGATTGCCATTTGCCTCTGCTTTTCTAGCACAAAGGTTAACGGTGACATCACCTAAGACTCACAATAACCTCCTCATTAAGATAAGATTCCCCAACACGAATATCCTATGGTGTTTACTAGAATGAAATTTTGTCAGGTATCGTTCTGAAAGGTCCACCAAGAATGATCTCGTTTGGAATTGGCCATGATAAAGACTGTAGAGCACTTCGCTGTATCGAAGGTGTGAAACGATAAATTCCATCCGTTGAATAAAATTACCTGACGGACGGTAGCCCGGAAATATATATATAAGGACGACCGCCTTCGTTACTGTTGTTGGTTTACCCGAAGTCGTTTATATTTCTGCCTCCTGCCACCGTCGTTTTTATTCAGCCGAGGAGAATCCTTTCCATGGTTATTGTCTCGATTAAACCCATCTTAATTAGTTTCAATAAACGCGGCAATTAAACCAAGAAGACCCTTTCCGGAGTTATTGTGTTGAACTCGTCTTTCGACGAAACACGGCAAACATCTCGTGCACTGACACTCCACACACATACAAGAACGGCGACGGCTCACGCAACGAGTCTTTGAGATTCTTGTACTGTCTACCTGAGGCTTCACGGCAACCATTATCAGTTTTTATTAATCCTTTCGTAGGTCTCATGTTTAAACGCGACAGTGCAGTCTGTGTCGTGTTAGTATCGGATTGTTTGTGTGTCCCAGGATGGTATTGGTATCACTACTATTACTACTACTACTACTACTAATAAAATTAATAATACATACATACATACATATACCAAAGGCTTTTCCCCCTTACATGGGGGGTAGCCAAAAAGAAAAAGGCATAAAAATCCCTCCCACCCATTTCATTTCCCATATATTTCACTCCCCTCCACCCTCCTCCCTCCCTCCCTCCAATCTTGATAATAATAATAATAACAATAATAATAATAATAATAATAATAATAATAATAATAATTAATGATAATAATGATAATAATGATAATAATAATAATAATAACAATAATAATAATAATAATAATAATAATAATAATTAATGATAATAATGATAATTATCAATAATGATGATAATGATAGTGATGATATTGATATCAATAATGATATCAATAATGATATTAATAATGATTTATATTAATAATGATATTAGTAATGATTTATATTAATAATGATATTGATAATGATATATGAATAATGATGATGATGATGATGATAATAATGATAATAATAATGATGATAATAATGATGATAATAATAATGATAATGATAATCATGATGATAATAATAATGATCGATAATGATCGATAATGATGATAATAATGATGATGATGATGATGATGATGATAATGATAATGATAATGGTAATGATAATCTTAATGATAATGTTAATGTTAATAATAATGTTAATAATAATGATATTGATAATGATATTAATAATGATAATGATATGATATTAATAATGATATTAATATTAATAATGATATTAATAATGATAATAATAATAATAATAATAATAATAATTATAATGATAATTATGATAATGATAATAATGAGTATGATAATAATAATAATAATAATAAAAATAATAATAATAATGATAATAATAATAATAATAATAATAATAGTAATAATAATAATAATAATAATAATAATAATAATAATAATAATAATGATAATAGTAATAATAATAATAATAATAATAATAATAATAATAATAATAATAATAATAATTAATAATAATAATAATAATGATTTTGATAATAACAATAATAATAATGATAATAATGATAATAATAATGATAATAATAATAATAATAACAATAATAATAATTAATAATAATAATAATAATAATAATGATGATTATGATGATGATGATGATGATGATGATGATGATGATGATGATGATGATGATGATGATGATGATAATGATAATAATAATAATACATACATATACCAAAGGCTTTTTCCCCCTTACAAGGGAGGTAGCCAAAAGCAAAAGCATAAGATTCACTTCCACCCATTCCATCCACACATCTCCACTCCCATTAACCCCCTCCCTCCCTCTTATCTTGGCCACTACTGGATGACGGGTCATTCCTGCATCTCGCCCACTGCCCTGGGTCAGAAGCAATGTAGCAAGACTCAGCACATCCACCGCAAGGCCGCTTAATTTAATCGGCGAGCCCCCCTCTCCGTCCCCTAATGCAGAAAAAGAGAAGAGGGAGAGAAATCTCATCGGGCTGATTCAAAATATCTTTCACACATACTCCATCACCCCCCATCTCCTACCCTCTCCCTTCCATGCATCACAACATCACCCATACACAGCCATTCTCCACTCACTCCTGTCTGCTACATTCCTTCCTCAACAGACATTCCACTTTTTCCCAATGCCTCTTTTACCCCATCCATCCATCTCATCCTTGGTGGCCCCCTCATGTTCACACCTTCCACCTCTGCCTTCCACATCTCTTTTACTAATCTTTCTTCACTAATTTTTTCCATGTGTCCAAACCATCCCAATAGTCTTTCATCAACCCTATCTCCCAACTTTTTTTTCCACCCCGACTCTCCTCCTCACCTCGATTCTCACTCTATCCAGCCTAGTAACCCCAACCATAATTCTCAGGCATTTCATCTTATCACATTTAAACTCTTCCCCTCTTCCTCTCTTATGTTCCATGTTTCTGCTCCATACAGTGCTGTCGGCACAATCACTCCTTCATACAATCTCTTCTTACCGTCCATTCCCAGATGCCTATTTCTCATAATACTTTTCAGTCCCCCAAGGCATTTACTTCCTTCTCTCAATCTACATTCCACCTCCACCTCCATTCCTCCTTTTCCCACCACAGTCGCATCCAAGTATCTAAGGCTCTCTGCTTCCTACAGTCTCTTTCCCTTGGCGCTCACTTCCAATTTGCTGTCACATTCTCCCATTGTACATCTCATCACCTTGCCCACATTTATCTTCAACTTCCGTCTTTCGCACCCCTTCCCAAACTCTGTCACTAACTTCCTTAATCCCTCCTCTGATCCTGCTACAAGCGCAGTGTCGTCCGCAAACAATAACTGGCTTATCTCCCATTTTTCTCCGTTTTCTTAAACAATCTCCTCTCCCCGGCCCATTACCCTTGCGTTTACCTCTCGTACCACCCCATCCATGTACAAATTGAACAACCATGGTGACACAACATATCCCAGGCGATGTCCCACCTTTACCTAGAACCACTTACTCTCTCCATTTCTAATTCTAACACACGCTGCACTACTCTCGTAAGAAAAAAATTGGCTGCTCTTAATAGCTTTTCTCCTTCCTCATATATCTGCAATACCTCCCACAGTGCCTTCCTGTCTTCCCTGTTATAAGCTTTTTCTAAATCCATAAAGGCTCCCCCCCCCAAAAAAAAAAAAAAAAAAATCCTTACTTTTTCCTAAAGCTTTCTCAAATATCCATCTTTCAAAAAAATATGATCCACGCAACCGCTACTTGTCCTAAACCCACACTGTTCCTCACCAATCACTTTTTTTTCCTCTCCTAATCCTCTCAGTCAAAACTCTCCCATAAGCCTTCCGAACTACACTCAACAAACTGATCCCACTGAAACTACTACACTCACAAATGTCCTCTTTTTCCTTTTACTTACATACATACATACATACATACATACATACATACATACATATATATATATATATATATATATATATATGTATGTATAACTGAAGGTGGAGGAAGTATACGAGGAATAATGGAAGAATTTCACTGCCTTAACGTTTCGACCCTTAGGGTCTTGATCACAAAGTTTAACAATAAAGACATGGACATTTTATACACAGTCATGTCATCTCACAGGGTGCCTAGGAAAGGTCGTCGTCCTCGGAACATTTGTCCGTTTGTTTTCTTCGACTACCAATAAACTTGTAGCTCTTGCCAAGCATATAAAACCATCTCTATGGTTGATGTTATTATTAGCATTAATATAGACTGCTTCTATTGTTTTTCTCAATTTCTTCGTTGAACCTTTATTTATTATAATTGTATTGTCCCAGTGCATCTGTTACGTTTCGAACGCATGTCCACAGCTGTTAGTAAGGTAGAAGAGTTAGAGTCATAAGAACATAAGAATGAAGGAGACTGCAAGAGACCATGAGGCCTACACTAGGCAGTTCCATGTCCATTACCACCTATCATTACCACCCATAAAGTTGTCTAATCGTTTCTTAAAACAACTGATAGTTTCAGCGCTCGCTACATGGTTACTGAGTCTATTCCATTCGTTGACCACACTATTTGTAAACCAGTTTTTGCCTATTTTCTTCTTAAATCTAAATTTGTTCAGTTGCAATCCATTACTGCGAGTCCTGCCCTGTTGTCTTAATATGATGACCTCATTTGCGTCATATTTGTAAAAGCCTTTGATCCACTTAAACACCTCTATTAGATCACCCCGCACTCTGCGTCTTTCCAGAGTGTAAGTTAAGGTGTCTAAGCCTCTCCTCGTAAGGTAAATTTCTGAGCCCATGTATCATTTTGGTCGTTCTCCTCTGTACTGATCCTACTGACTTGATGTCCATTCTATACGACGGAGACCAAAACTGTACTGCATAGTCAAGGATGGGTCTAACTAACGCTAGATGGAGTATGATAATTACCTCTGCACTTCTATTCGTAACTGTCCTAGCAATGAAACCCAATCTCTGTTAGCTTTATTCCTGGTGTTAATATACTGTTTCCTGGATTTAAGGTCAGAACTCACTCGAACTCCCAAGTCTCTCTCGCACTCGGTTTTATCTAAAAACGTGTTATCTAATCTATATCTACTTTTTGGGTTGTGTAACCGTACATTTAACACATTGCACTTTGAGATATTAAAGTTCATTTGCTACTTCACCGACCATGTGAACACTTTGTTAAGATCATCCTGCAGAATCTCGGTGTCGTCTCCTGACCTAATTTGGCGTCCTAATTTAGTGTAGGAAATTATCCTGCACCACATCTAAGAAAAGTTTTTGCTTCCTGAACTCCTATTAAAAATTCCCAGTCAATGTTTCTAGGATTGAAATCTCCCATGATCACAACGTTTTTGTACTGGGACGCCCTGTGAATTTCATGAATCAGGGGATCAGTCTGCTCAATAATGAGGTTAGGAGGTTTATACAAGACGCCAATAATAAGTTTCTTATTCTTGCCTAAAATCTCCACCTAAATAGATTCTGTACTATCTTCTTCCTTAATCGAATTGTATACAAGACGCCAATAATAAGTTTCTTATTCTTGCCTAAAATCTCCACCTAAATAGATTCTGTACTATCTTCTTCCTTAATCAAATTGTTGATAATACAGTTTATTGTATTTTTAACGAAAAGTGCCACTCCCCCACTTCTGCCAACCCTGTCCTTGTGAAAAAAACTTATATCCTTCTATCTCGATTTCCGGAAGGAAATGTCTATCAGTCATATTGATCTAGGATTCAGTAATAGCTATGATATCAAATTTCTCTGCGCATGCTTAACATTTTCTTTATCTATTACGCTTCTGCTGTTTGTATAGTAAATTTAGTTTATCCTTCCTCCACCTGATTAGGTGATTCTTTACACA
>NC_134785.1:57676907-57706907 GCF_046742065.1 Oratosquilla oratoria | reverse complement strand
TGAGAAAAAAAAATACCTTGCAAAATATAAGTTTCGTGATACAAAATGCACGAGCATTGTTGACTTTTTGACGCTATGTTTGTTCCAACAATATTGGCAATAAAGTACAATCACTTACCTATGTTTTGAGAAACATAAAAAAAAAAAACTACGTTCCAAAATATAAGTTTCGTGTTACAAAATCTATAAGCATCTTTGTTGACTTTTTGACGCTATGTTGGTTCCAACAATATTTGTCGCTTCCGAGTCGTCTGCACATCATCTCCTTTGTCCTACGGTGTTCTGATTCGCTGTATAGAGAGATGAAGAGAGCTGCTTTTGGTTGGAAATCAAACATCCAAGTTCCTACGTGATGTCTATGTGAAATATCCGTTGGAAAGTGCGCAATATTGTATAATTTAAAGCAGTTTTTCCAAAACTTTTTTGTGAGCGACCCTATTTGGAACATTTCAATCCCTCGCGACCCAGAATAAAGAGAAAGAAAATGGACATTGATATATACCCTCTACTTTGGGGAAAAAAGTAATGTGTACAGCTTTTCTTTAACAAAACTAAATTAATAGAATCCATGGCACTGCATTTCCTTCAGAAAACTAAATTTAATTAGTCAAGTATTTGAAATACTCTGAAAACGTGAGAATTTTCCGTGTCCCTGCGAAGTGTATGTTTTTTCAACGGGGTGCTTAGTGTATACGTCCGCATGTGTATCTGTACGTGTGTTAAAACATTTCATATCTTGAATAAAAGTAGATTTCTGTCACCGTGATTCGCGTGACAAGTAGCATAATGGTCGTTTGTGATCCCTATGATATATGATTGATTTCTGTTTCGTGCTCGTTTTTGCTAATTTGTGAATTAAATTTCACCGCTCAAGTGGCCGAGATGTAACCTGGAAAATAAAAGGAAAATAAAAAAAATCGTTGGACTCAGATAGTATATAAAATGGAAATAATATATTTTTTTTTGTGCGTCCCAACGAAGCACTCTGGCTGAGCGGGTTAGGGCGTCATTACTTGCGGCGAAAGTCGAGGTGAGGGCGGTTCGAATCCTGCCACCGGCGAAGTTGAGCCAAGGGCATGGTTCATTAAATTCCACGCTACAAATTCCTCTGTGAGGGGCACCGTACTAGCCTCCCGATAGGGGTGGAGGACTGTGTGACGTTAAACCATATCATCATCATTGTGCGGTCCGGTACCAATTGATCCACGGACCGATACCAATCCCCGGCCCAGGAGTTGGGGACCGCTGGTCTATAGGATACCCGCCCGAAAAAGGCTGAATTCTACCTGGATATGGTTCCTCTCGGAAGGATGGTGTACAGGATTAGTACCCTTGGCCAAATGGTCACACTTGTCTTCTGGTAGTGTCACCAAGATGTATTAATGTAGTGACTGAAGGCAATATGATTAACTGGTTGCATCTACCAAGATCAAACCAGTGGCAAGTAGTCTGCTTTGCGGATTCCCCCGACAGCGCTATCAAGAAACATAAGAAAGTGAATATTACTTCCATCTTGCTTCTCCAATAAACTCCATTCAGTTGCTCTTCGGCCCCCAAAAAACATTTCATTATTTGCTCACGATCCAACGTAGCCCTCAAAAGCAACATGGCATTCTTTTTCTTCATTCTTTTGTCAATTCCCAAACTTTATGAAGAAAACATATCTAAATGGAGTGTTTGTTATACAATGAGTTCGACACAACCACTTGAACTGTACCTAAAAAAAAAAGAAAAAAAAAGAAAGAAAAAAAAAAGAAAAAAAAAAACTAACAAAACAAATAAACAAACAGCAAAGGTGTCCCCTTGCTTGTTTTGGACCTGTTCCCTAGACCCGAGGTTCCCAAACATGACCATACCAGGGACCCCAAAACACGAAGAGTCCCGGCCGAGGACCCCCAACCAAATAAAAGTTATCAATGCCATACCGGAATACCCAGTATTACCCAGTACAACGGAGTACATTTAATATTTACTTATTGCTGCACATCGCATAAATAAGAAAATATGATGGTAGAGAAGCAGTGATATATTTTTTTTTATTGTAGGCTATATATTTTTTTCATCAGTTAAAAAAATTACTTTCCTTTATTGTGTTGCGGACCCCCTCAGGCTTTCTTCCGGACCCCCAGTGGTCCACGGACACCAGTTTGGGAACCTCTGCCCTAGACCACTGGTCGGTTGCAAAGCGGATCACCTGGTTAGATGTTCGAAGATTTCGGCATTAGAGTTCGAGCTCATAAAAGTTCCTCCAAACAGGAACTTGTTTTAATGTGTAAGGATTTCATGTTTTAAATTTATTTTTGGTGAAGTAGCAAGCCTAAAATTAAGTATACTTGAAAACCACGATGAGATTGTATTACATGATGCTTTGAAAAGGTCATAAAAGTTAATTGGACAGGGTATTAGATTTTCCTCCCTACTGTATCATTTCAATAAAAAAAAAGTTATCTTTGTTATGATGCTAAAAAAAAAAATAATAATAAAAATGTCTTAGAAAGACTATTAGATTTTCCTCGCTATCTTACTAATTCATTGAAAAACCATTTGGTAAGTCCCTTTATATCATAAGACGAGTCTAGACCACTTTCGTACTGGGAGACATCTTTCCTCTTGTTTGATCCACCACCGGGCTATCTAATTCATCTCCGTGGTACCTTTGGGTAACGTAGGGGCTATAGCAGTGATTCCCAACCTTTTCTGGCTTGAGGCACCCTTGCCAAGCCTTTCAGAAGTCCCCGGCACCCTTATTAGAAAATCTAAATTCTAGTTTGTCAGTATTTTGTTGATTCAACATCAGTGTAAAATTTTTTTGTCCCTGGATAATATGAAAATACTCATCTTTACACTGATGCTGCTTTGATGAACAGAAATGGATGACTGAGAGAGTCGGTAATATGAAAATCATTTTTGCCCTGAATTTTGGCGGCACCCCCCTCAGTTGATCTGACGGCACTCTTTGGTGCCGCGGCACACCGGTTGAGAACCACTGGGTTACTGGTTAACCGTTACTGGTTAACCGTTTCCGTACTGGATGCCTTTTATTTTCAGGCTATCGCCAGGCTGCCTTATCTAGTTTCGTGGCATCTGGAGAATCTGTGTAAATATAACTTTGAAGAAAATGGACTCTGTGCAATCTCATTGATCAACACCCATCTTCCAACATTTTGGTAAACCGGGCCTTTTTGCATATTTTCCCCCCGGTCACAGGAACTATTCCGACGAGTTTCTCTTGGCCAGGGTTTGAGAGCTGCCACCATTGTACAATATGTTCGTACCGAAAAGTAGCATTCCCCCAGTAGCGGGGACGAAGAAGCTGCTCCATTTCCTCTCTCGTGAAAAGTGGGGCTGGGAATGGGTAGTGGTGGCCTGCCTCCCTCCTTCCCTCCTCCTTACTTGGCATCTGTTGCTCGGGTTTTGTCTGTAGCAGTGCAACAAGTTGCATTCAAACCCTCCATCTGGATGGCTGCCGCTAGGGTCACGAGAACCACTTTGTTTCTCTATATGCATATATGAAGTATATATTCATATAATATTTGTATAAATAAAAAGAACACAAACATTTTATCAGATGCGCTCAAGACAACTTCGCAGTGGTTTCTTCACTCTAACAAGATGGATCATATCATGGACTGGAAAAAAACAAGTTGCATTCAAACCCTCCATCTGGATGGCTGCCGCTAGGGCCACGAGAACCACTCTGTTTCTCTATATGCATATATGAAGTATATATTCATATAATATTTGTATAAATAAAAAGAACACAAACATTTTATCAGATGCGCTCAAGACAACTTCGCAGTGGTTTCTTCACTATAACAAGAGGGATCATATCACGGACTGGGAAAAAAACCTGTCAATGTCTCCTAATCGCATTTAAGTTTTAGATGGAAAATAAGTGAAGCTTCCCTTATTAAACACTTCCATAACTTCAAGACTTCCAAAAGTCATTGATCATCAGATCCCATTACTTGATTGGCAATTAAGAGATTAATCTCTAAGGCCACTGGATCTGAACCTAACAACTGTCAATCATAAACTCGACCTCACCATGGGCATGTGACATGAATCTCTCTTCTCTTTCCCCTAATGTACCTCTTTAATTTTGTATATATTCTTGTTCTCCATTTACTGTACCTATCTGCAGAAAAGAACCATGATAGTGGTCAAAATATGCGAATATCTCTATATTTTTCTCCGATAGTGGGTTACAATTTCATGTATGCATATATACACGTACACATATATGTATACATATATATATAAACATATGTATATAAATACATATATACACGTATACGCATATACATACATACATATATGCATATATATATATATATATATATATATATATATATATATATATATATATATATATAAACATATATATATATATATATATATTGGTTGAAGTCAACTGCGCTAATAGTTTTTTGCTATCTTAAGATTCAAATTCTTCAGTTTGAAGAATAATTTTTTGTCTTCACAGTTCAAAGTTTGTACATAATCATTGATAATTTCAAAATCATGGTGTAGAGGGTGCAGTAAAAGGCGCTGCTGAATGTAACAGTACAAAAGCTTTTGTACTGTTACATTGTGTCATTATAACCATTGGCATTCAGCAGCGCCTTTTACTGCACCCTCTACCCATGATTTTGAAATAATGAATGATTATGTTCACACTTTGAACTGTGGAGACAAAAAATTATTCTTCAAACTGAATAATCTGAATCTTAAGATAGCCAAAGCTATTAGCGCAGTTGACTTCAATCAAAATTGTCTACGTGAAAACCTGTGCCCTTGAAATATATATATATATATGCTGGTAACCACTTAAAAAAAATAAACACAAAAATCCCAAGCACTTTCGTGTAATTCACAACCTCAGGGGAGAATACAGACAAAAGTACAATACAAAGATAATATAAACGGAAAAGTGTAAACCCAGGAGAGGTGACAAGGCGTCATACGAAAAAATATAGGAGAGGTGATGTTCCTGTTAACAACAGGATTACATGATAAAATTGACGATGCCTTAGTCCAGTCTATACAATGATTATGATCCCTCATGTGCACAAATAAAGCATTAGAGTCTTGTCCTGTTCTTACACTATATTTGTGCACATGAGGGATCATAATCATTGTATAGACTGGACTAAGGCATCGTCAATTTTATCATGTAATCCTGTTGTTAACAGGAACATCATTGAAAGTAGCCTTATCAAACAAACTGAGTCAGTCAATTTGAACATAAGTAATGGTTTGTATAAATTAGATAATTACATAATTAAGAACATTTGTAAACAATTCGGTATAGGAGATTTTGGTTAACCCCAAGAGTGGACAAATGGCATGGTTCCGTGTGGGACCTTGTGACCTCTCCTAATTTTCCGTGTGGTGCCTTGTGACCTCTCCTATATTTTTTCGTATGACGCCTTGTCACCTCTCCTAGGTTTACACTTTTCCGTTTATATTATCTTTGTATTGTACTTTTGTCTGTATTCTCCCCTGAGGATGTGAATTACACGAAAGCGCTTGGGATTTCTGTGTTTCTTTTTCTTAAGTGGTTACCAGCATATTTCTGATCACGTGTTCAAGTGATTTATTTGAAAAAAATATATATATATGTATAGTAGGTAAACACTGGTTTTGTTCCCATTGCTTGGGGGCAGGCAAACATTGTTCCTGTTTTCAAAAAGGGAGATAAGTTGCCTATATGCAACTACAGGCCGATCGATATGACATCGGTTATAGGTAAAATGCTTGAATAATAGCTAATAGACTCAGAGATCACATCGAGAGACATAATTTGATTCGTGACTCACAGCATAGTTTCTCTAAGGGAAAGTCGCATGTGACTAATCTTCTATCTTGTTACACTAAAGTATATAAGGCGTTAGATAACAATTATGTTATTTACCTTGACTTTATCAAAGTGTTCGACAAGGTGCCCCACCAAAGACTACTAAATAAAATCAAAGCCCATGGCATAGGAGGAAAAGTGTTGGAATGGATTAGAGCTTGGACCAGTGACAGAAAACAGTGGGTCACCATAAATGGTGTAAAATCTAAATGAGAGAGTGCTCCTAGTGGAGTTCCTCAGGGCTCAGTTTCAGGTCCTCTATTGCTCATTCTGTACATAAACGACTTGGACAATGGGATTAATAGTGATGCTAGTAAGTTTGTGGACGACGCTAAAACAGAACGCCTAATTAGGTCAGGAGACAACGCCAAGACTATGCAGGATGATCTTAATATGGTCTGTGAAATGGTAAATGGACTTCAATATCTCAAAGCATAGTGTGTTAAACGTAGGGTTACACAACCCCGAAAGCCGATATAGATTAGGTAACACGTTTTTAGAGAAAACTAAGTGCGAGAGCGACTTGGGAGTTCGAGTGAGTTCTGACCTTAAATCCAAGAAACAGTGCATTAGCGCCAGGAATAAAGCTAACAGAGCATTAGGTTTCATTGCTAGGACAGTTACGAATAGAAGTGCAGAGGTAATTATCATACTCAATCTGGCGTTAGTTAGACCCATCCTTGACTATGCAGTACAGTTTTGGTCTCTGTCCTATAGAATGGACATCAATTCAACAGAATCAGTACAGAAGGGAATGACCAAAATGAGAAATGGTCTCAGAAATTTGTCTTACAAGGACAGGCATAGGCACATTAATTTACACACTCTGGAAAGACGCAGAGTGCGGGGAGATCTAATAAAGGTGCTCAAGTGGATCAAAGGCTTTAACAGGGATGACGCAAACAAGGTCATTATATGAAGAAAACAGGACAGGACTCATAGTAATGGGTTTAAATTGGACAAATTTAGATTTAAGAAGGAAATAAGCAAAACCTGGCTTACTAATAGGGTGGCGCTGAAACTATCGGTTGTTTTAAAAAACGGTTAGACAACTTTATGGATAGTGATAGCAGGTGGTAATGGACATGGAACTGCCTAGTGTAGGCCTTATGGTCCCTAGCAGTCTCCTTCATTTTTATGTTCTTATATAAATACATATATACATATATAGGATCACATAAAGAATCGTCATCCCAGACTTTGACAGTGTGACAATTCTTCATGTGGGCTACCCTAGGGTGACAATACTTCATGTGGGCCATCCTGGGTTTACAATTCTTCGTTTGTATAAGTTGATAACAATAAGCATAACCTTCACTCAACCTAACTTAACCTAACCTAACCTAATCTTTATTCCGCTGTTGATATTCGGCGTACTGGGGTGACAATTCTTCAGGTGGGATATCATGGGGTGACGATTCTTCATGTGGGCGTTCTGGGGTGGCAATTCTTCATGAGGGCGTTCTGGGGCGACATTTCTTCATGTGACCCCAAATATATATATATATATATATATATATATATATATATATATGAATATATATATATATATATATATATAGACGTATATATGCGCAAGTAACCACTAGGAAAAGTAAACTAACGAGGCAGAGCGCTTTCGTATAATTACATCTTCAGTGCAGATACAAAGAAGGAATTCCTTCTTTGTATCTGCACTGAAGATGTAATTATACGAAAGCGCTCTGCTTCGTTAGTTTACTTTTCCTAGTGGTTACTTACGCATTTGTGAACACACGCTCCTAGTGTTTTTATTGCATATATATATATATATATATATATATATATATATATATATATATATATATATATATATATATGAATATATACATATATACATACAGACACTATATATACATTGTCACGCCATTGCATGAATAAAATCTGTTTAGTCAGATTATGATAATTCATGTCATACACTGTAGATAAAATGTAAAGCTATTTTGTAGTGAAAAATATTTACTTATGTAAAGTATGTACATGTCTTTATTGTTGCTACGCACTTATCCGAAATCGTTGGTCCAATGACGTCATCCACCCAAAATGTATTCATGAACTGATGCCGAAAGTACGCTCGCTCGCACATTGGCCAGAACACAAACTACTTTTCATTTTGTTATGGAAATTACGTTCTAGCTACTCGCAAACTATAAAAGGCGGACCTGGACGAGAGAAAACAGAGACAATATAAAGGAGAGACAAGATAGAGCAGTCACCATGGTCATATTAACTTTTTATGTAGAATGCTTAGGTTTGCAGTTCAGTTATAATGTTTTTATTACTGTCCAAAACAACACATGTGGTGGCTGTTGGGCCCTGCTGTGGAGGTGCTATGATTTTTTTTTGCATCCGACCTAGATATGAACCAAAAGGTCTCCTGTCGGCATGCTCCGCCTTTGTAATCCTTTGTAAAGCATAGACGAGAGAGGAGAGGCAAAAGAATGCAGAAAAAAGAAGAAGTAGAGACATGCAGAGAAGTTGTGATACGCCCACGGTTCGTTTGAATACTACGTAGACTATCTCTACACAGTCATGACGACAAATACAAGTCCTTCGGGTCTCTTCGATTGCTACTGAGCTAATCAATTACAGAAACCCGTGAATGGCAATACCCACGCAAAGCTGAAAAACTTTGCCCTTCGAATTATTTCGGACATCTCACCGACTTCTGGACAAAGAAAACTGAGTACGTCCCTCTGCCCGCTCTCTCTGTCCGTTCCAAACTCCAGTGGTAACGTGTAAAAATACAATTCGAACAAGCTCACCGAAAACTATCTTATATCCGAAATGTTCTCCTACTATTAGAGGTTATCGAGCATCTGTCTCCCAAAAACCTATTTTCTTCCGAGAGGACAACAAAACCGTTACAGACGAATTACGTTGGCGCGTCTTCTATCAACCATAACCAAGAATCCACTTCCTGCGTACGCATCCTGCGCAAACTAAGCTAACAGGGTAACAGTTTAAATATCAATTTATGTTTACGTGATATATGTAATATTCTTGATACTATGATAATATCTGAATTTTACATGCCATAATACTTTACTCTGTGGATTTCTAAGTTTATTTTCGTGTTTGGATGTCCAAATATGTTGTATGTGTTTTTAACCATTGCAAATTTCAACGAAGAGTTTGGTTACCCTGTCTGACATTTTCTGAACCCCTCGTGCAAACTGCACAAGGTCACAAAATAATATTTCTTGTTTTCTTTCTGTGTCGCGTCATAGCCTAGCCCTTAGGTTGGTCATGGCATACATATATACTCGTGAAGAACTGGAGTCCAGGAGAGATGGACTTTTGAAGTCAAAAGATCGCGCAATCAGTCCTAGAATCTTATTTGCTTTCTCAGAAACTGAAATACACTGCTTAGATGATTTGAAATCGTTACTGATAATTACACCGAGAACCTTTTCACTATCCACTTTTGTTAACGAATTTCCAAATAACATGTAATTATACCTACTATTATTTTTACCTTGCATATACTTGTGTTAAATTTCATTAGCCACTTTTCAGATCATTGCTGTAGTTTATCTAAATCTTCTTGAATATCTAATTGGTTTAAGTGATAATTTGCCATTCCGCACAGTTTTGTATCACCAGCAAATTTGGAGGCAATAGATTTCAGTCCATGGTCTATATCATTTATATATACTATGAATAGAAGTGGCCTAAGAACGGAACCCTGAGGAACTCCACTCGTAACTTTTTTCGATCTAGAAGGTTTGCCATTCAGAACAACTCTATTTTCCATCGTTCAACCAATTACTAGCCCAACTTAATAGGTTACCACTTATTCCGTGTGTAGGTAATCTAGTAAGTAGTCTTTCGTGTGGGACGGTATCAAAAGCTTTTGTAAAGTTTAGATATATTTCAGGATATGTTGTGTCCGTCAGGAAGTAGTGACGGGTGTTGGGGTGGGGGTTGTTTATATATTTGCCATCGTAGCCATGTTTATTACGAGTCAGCTGATTAGTCGATTATGTTTTGTGGGATTTGTCCTAAAAGTGGGGTTACTACACGCTGTGTGGCTGCATTGCTGTGCATCCTGGCATTTGGACATTTCGTCCTTCTGGGTAGGTCAGTCATCTATCTTTCTTACATTTTTTCTTATACGCTCTCTTTGTGTTTGTTTTATCGTTGTATTATATATCTTTATATTATAGTTTTTTAGTTTTGATCTTTTGCATTACGGGCGACGGGTAACTAAATTATATTGGAACTTCGTATTATTGTTAAGCAGGTTTACATGTTTTAGTGTAAATATTTCACTTGATACTTGTTTCTGATACCAGTACAGATGTGTGAATTATGTGACATGGGGTCCATCTGGAGTTAGTTCGGGTCATACCATGCTCAATCTTTGTGATGTGTAACTTTTGTATTGTTTCAGGAATGTAACGGTTACCGAGGTTACCTAACCCAGTGTATGAGGGAGACCCCCGTCTATATAGATTTCCTAATGCTTCCACTGTATTACCCTGAAGACGAACCCCGGACCGAAACGTAGGAATAAAATTCAAACGACGAGTCCAGTGTGTACTTCCCCCCAAAAAAAAGCATATACACACACGTACACACACAAACACACACACACACACACACACACACACACACACACACACACACACACACACACACACACACACACACACACACACACACACACACACACACACACACACACACACACACACACACACACACACACAAATATATATATATATATATATGTATATATATATATACATACACACACACACATATATAAATATAAACATACATGCATGTAAACATATGTACATATAAGTATACATATATACATGAATAAACATTTGCATATATGCATATGTATATATGCAAATATATACATACATACATGTACATATATATATATGCAAAGTAGACCACTTGGAAAAAGAAACTAACGAAGCAGAGCGCTTTCATATATTACATCTTCAGTGTAACAAGTACATAGTAATAGAAATGCATAGATAACATATACATGAAAAAAGGAACAAGGACAGTTTGAATAAGGGTAGCGGACAATTACCCCCTGGAGGGCGGAAGGTCAATGTCAATACACTCCTCAGCCTAAATCACCTTTTAATTATCATAATGTTTTAATTTTACCATTTCAAGAAAATTTGTTAAGTATCACAGAATTATTAAAAAGATTTAACGTAAAGGTAGTTTTTAAAAATGATAGTACAGTAAAACATAAACTCATCAACAATAGTATTGAAATTAAAAAAGGATGCATTTATAAAATTCCTTGCAAAATGTGTAATCAATTTTGCATAGGTCAAACTGCCAAACCCTTAAACATTAGAATTGAACAACACAAGAAAAATGTTAGGGATGGCAATAATTCTAGTGGAATATTCAAGCATATTGAATTAAATAATCATCCAGTTGATTGGGGTAATGCCCAGGCAATCTATTATACCAACAACATAATAGCAAGAAACTTAATAGAGTGTAGTTTGATTCATACCACCAGTAATCAAAATACCAACCTACAAGAAATTAGTAAGATAATATCAGGTAAAATGTAACCCAGCGACTATGACCTAATGTCGCCCTACCATCATTAGTGGAAGCATTAACCCTGGCGACTGTGACCTGATGTCGCCCCACCATCATTTGTGTAATGACATTGACCTTCCGCCCTCCAGGGGGTAATTGTCCGCTACCTTTATTCAAACTGGCCTTGTTCCTTTTTTCATGTATATATTATCTATGCATTTCTATTACTATGAACTTGTTGCACTGAAGATGTAATATACGAAAGCGCTCTGCTTCGTTACTTTCTTTTTCCAAGTGGTCTACTTTGCATAAGTGAACACACGTACCCGTGTTCTTATTAGCATGTATATATATATATATGTATATGTGTATATATATATATATATATATATATATATATATACACAAAGTGGAAATAGGCCATTAATAATGCATGCGTTGTTAAAGTCAACAGCTGAGATAGCATTATTCTGGTTATAGAATTTCTGTTCTATGTTACGTAAAAAAACCAAGTCATTCTTTGTCAACGATTTGACCAGTCAACCCCTCCTGAAGATGGCCAGTTTAGGCCGAAAGACGTCTAGAGGAAAATACCATAGACTTAAGTACTCTACTCAAAAATCTGCATCCAGACAACCAAAGAAATTCTATAAACAGAATAATGCTATCTCAGCTGTTGACTTTAACAATGCATGCATATATGTATATATATATATATATATATATATATATATATATATATATATATATATATAGTGTGTGTGTGTGTGTGTGTGTTTGTGTCAATTGACATTTGGAAATAAACTCATCTGTTGGGATTCGAACCCTCACCTGAGCGGCTTGCGTCTTACAAGATATAGGCGTGATGGTACGGTTTTCATCTTGTTAGAAGCAAGCCGCTCAGGTGAGGGGTCGAATCCCAGCCGATGAGTCTATATATATATATATATATATATATATATATATATATATATATATATATATATATATATATATATATATATATATATATATATATATATATATATACATATATATGAGTGAAGTGATTCAGTAGCGTATGAATAAAATAAAACTGTAATCCACTACTGGAGAAAAATAAGAGCAGAAATACAGAGATATACGTATATTTCGGCCACTATCTTTGGTCTTTTTCAGCAGATAGGTACAGTAAATGAAGAGCAAAAATATATACAAAATTAAGGAGGTACATTAGAAGAATGAGGACAGGAACTCATGTCACATGCTCTTGGCGAGGTTGAGTATATCATTAATAGTTGTTAGATTCAGCTCTCAGCTCTCTTGTTTTCAGAGATTAATCTATCATCTGCCAACCAAGTAATGGAATCTGGTGACCATTGACTTTTGGAAGTATCAAAGTTATGGAAGTGTTTAGTAAGTGAAGGCTCAATGATTTTTCTTTTAAAAGTATAATGGAATTTGAAGATAATGGAAGTGCTTTTCCAGTCAATGCGTTGATCCTTCTTGCTGGAACGAAGATACACTGCGGAGTTGTCTTGAGCGTATCCGGTGTAGATTTTGTGTTCTTTTAATCTTGTACAAATAAAAAACACAAAAAACCCTATCTTTTACCTTCTCCTTTTTCTACTCAACAGATATTCCCTTTCCATCTCATTCTAGATCCTTTCCTTAAGTTCACTCCACCTACATCTGACTCCATATTTTTTTTGCTAAACTTCTTCCGCTCATTCTTTCTATGTGCCCAAAACATCCCAATATGCTTTCATCTACCCTATCTGCCAGGTCCTTTGTCACCTTTTACTATCCTCCTCACCTCACTTCTTACTCTATCTATCCTCGGAAACCCACCATAATTCTGAGACAATTAATCTCTAACATATTTAAAGATTCCCCTTGTGTCTCTCTTCACGTCCGAGTCTCCGCTTCATACAGTGTCTTTGGCACAATCACTCCTTCATATAATCTTCTATTTGCATTCAACCACAGGCTCCTATCTATTTCTCATTAGAATAATTCCCTCAAGACATTACTTGAGTCTCTCACTCTAAGTTTTTGTACATAATTTTTTACTACATGTGACCTTAAGTACCTAAAACTATTCAATCTAGTCTGCCATCTCACCTACTTCACTCTTTTCCTGTTTTTCAGTTATTTCAAGCTTTAATCTCCCAGTTCCTCTTTGTCCAGTCCATAACTTTGTCTCCATTGCTTTTGTCTAGTTCCTCGACTCGCATTCATAGATCATAGCTGGGGTTATATACTGCAAATTTTGCACTTCAGAAAGACATGTAAAGAGACTTTCGTTATCATCATCATCACCACCAACTAAAAGGATACACGGGGGAGTGGGGGGAGGGGTGGTGTCACTTTACTCACATGTTATCCTCAGGGTTCCTCCGAGCATAGTCTCATGAAGCTACCCTTCCCATTACACACAACTCTCGATTGACTTGCTCTAACCATAAGTTCTACCAGCGTCTCCTAAGTCTCCTCCCTCGAGAGTTGTCTCTTGTGGAGACACTCCAGCGGGTGGGATCAACATCAAGGTAACGTGGCACAAGCCCATGTAGCCCTATGCAAGTCAGCATTAAATGTCCATGTCTCACAGACGTACACCAGTACATACACTAGAGTGCAAGTTACTTGATGAATCAGAATTTAATCCATCTGCATAAATATCGACAACGGCTGAGTTCGTAAGACCATGGGTAGTGCCAATCCTTGAAAGACTTCCTGACATGATCCATCATTGTTATCTACCACCACACTACCAATGTGAAGCTTTCCAAGAGATCAATATCGCCACATTCATGGACAGACTTGACTGTATCACCAGTAAACACCAAACGCATGGATCTTGGCCTTGTTCAAGGAGACCCGTAGTCCAAGTGGTCTCACCTCTATATATATGTATATATATATATATATATATATATATATATATATATATATATATATATATATATATATATATATATATATGTATATATATATAGTGATTCGAAGGTCATAAGAAGGGCTTCCAACGACCCCACAAGAACTACAGCATTATCGGCAAAGACATTGTCAGTGACCTTAATTTTGCCAATAGACGCTCTGCAATGAAAATGATCAACAAGAGTAGTGGAGCGAAGATGCACACTTGTATCACATTTAAATTAACAGGAAAGAAGCTGTCCCAGAGTATAAACCAGTTATAAGGTCAGTAATCCTTGTGCCCCAGAAGAACACACAACTCTAGTATACTATCAACTGTTGACTTACCGGGCATAAATACAGACTACTCAGGTCTCTAAAGTATTGGCAGTCGTGAACAAAGATCTGCAACGGCGTGCTGTAGTCAGCTAGATATGCCTATAGCTACTCTCGTGGGGTGGGTCCCTTTGGTGCGATCCTACCAGAAGTAGGTGTATCCTACACTCCTAATCTCACCACTGTCTGATCTTCTTACCGCTGAGAGAGCCAATATGTCTATTTTAAGCTTCCTGAGCTTCACCGATAAAAAGGGTAATTGGTCGTCCTGGGAGAAGGAAACAATGTTCCAGTCGCCCACAAAAATTTTAATAAGTTTTTATTCATCTTTTATTTATTTTTTCACGCATCCTCTCCCTTTCCTAAACCCACACAACTCCTCATCAATTACTCCTTCTTTTCATTTTCTAATCCTCTCAGTTAAAACCCTCCCATAAGCCTTTCCAACTACACTCAACAAACCGACCCCCCTAAAACTACTACAATCACATTTCCCCCTTTTCATTTGTAAAGTGGAACTCTACAGGCACTCCTCCAGTCTTCCGGTACTCTCCCCTCCTTAAGATACACATTAGAAAACTTCACTGTCCACTCCACTATAACTGTCTCACCCTTTTTCAGATACTCCGCATGACACCCATCCAACCCAGGTGCCTTACCAGCTGTCATCTTTTTCAAAGCTCCTTGTACCTCATTAACTCTTCCATTTTCCTCTACTGTCACCATAATTTTCTTAGTACCTCCCACTACAACAATCAATCAGTCCCTATCCTCCTCCACATTCAACAGCTCTCTAAAATACTCTACACACCCTCCCCTACCGCCTTCACTTTTATTAACATGTGGCCATCTGTATCTTTTACCTTTTTTCTCTGCCTGACTCGCCCACTTCCTGTTTTAGCTTTCTTACAAAAAATCTTTTAATTATTTACAAAAAAAAGTCATATTCCTACCCAATTTTACATCTGCTCTTCTCTGTGCCTCTTTAATCTTTTTTTTTGTGGCAAGGTAGATTTGTGAGAAGGCTTTGGCAAAAGGTAAGGATGTTTATTGGGCCTCTATGGATTTGGAAAAGACTTGTGACAAAGTAGACAGGAAGGCACTGTGGGAGATATTGCAGGTATATACTGTAGTATTGGATTGGAGGAAAGCTGTTAAAGGCAGTCATTGATTCTTGTGAGAGTAGTACAGCTTATGTTAGGATAAAAAATGGAGAGAGAACGAGTGGTTTAACGTAAATGTGGAGCTGCGTAAGGAATGTGTCGTTTCGCCAAGACTGTTCAATGTGTACATGGATGTGGTAGTACGGGAGGTAGATGCAAGGGTATCAGGCAGGGGATTGGAGATGGTGAGAGTTAGTGGAGGGAAATGGGAGGTGAGCCAGTTGTTGTTTGTTGACCACACTGCGCTTGTGGCAGGGTCAGAAGGAGGATTAAGGTAGTTGGTGTCGGGTTTTGGTATGCGATAGGAGAAAGTTGAAGGTAAATGTGGGTATAAGTAAAGTGATGAGATATACAAGGGAAGAGAATAGCAGCGAGTTGGAAGTAAGTCTTGAAGGAGGAAGGGTGGAGGAAGTGGATAGATTTAGGTATTTGGGGTCGCATGGGACCGGAAATGGAGGAGTAGGGGTGGAGGTTAACTGTGGATTGAAAGAAGCAAGTAAATGTTTTGGGGGATTTAAAAGTGTCATGTGAAATATGCATCTGAAAATGGATGTAAAGAGAAGATTATATGAAGGGGTTATTATGTCTACGACACTATAAGGGATGGAAACTTGGAATGTAAGACAGGCAGAAAGGAGATTTTTAAATGTGTTTGAAATGAAATGTCTGAGAAGTATGGTAGGAGTTACAAGGTTGGATAGAGTGAGAAATGAGGAGATGAGGAGGAGATTGGGGTGAAAAGGGAGATGGCAAATAGGGCTGATAAAAGATTATTGGGATGGCTTGGGTACCTGGAAAGAACGAACGAAGAAAGATGAGTAAAAGAGATATGGAAAGCAGAGGTGGATGGGGTGAAATTGTGCGGACGACCGAGGATGAGGTGGATAGATGGATGGGGGTGAAAGAGACTTTGAACAAGAGGGGAATGTCTGTTTAACCAGGAAAGGAGAAGGCAGGAGATAGGGATGAGTGGTGGACGGGTTTGTATGGATGATAGTTTGACGCAGCCAAGGGATTTC
Organism: Oratosquilla oratoria; assembly: GCF_046742065.1. Classification (NCBI taxonomy): domain Eukaryota; kingdom Metazoa; phylum Arthropoda; class Malacostraca; order Stomatopoda; family Squillidae; genus Oratosquilla; species Oratosquilla oratoria. The sequence goes on along the minus strand of NC_134785.1, from coordinate 57,690,081 downwards.
TCTCCGTCTTCTCTATTTTCCACATGAGGGAACGGGGAGGGGGGCCTCCGGGTAAGTGAAGCAGCTTTGCTGTCGATGTGCTTTGTCTTGCTGCATTGCTTCTGACCCGGGAAATAGGCAGGAGACAGGGATAACCCTTAATCCAAAAGGAACAAAGATAAGAGGGAAACGATGGTGGTGGATGGGAGTGGGTACGTGCCTTGACTTGGCCACCTCCCGTATAAAGGGGAAAAAGGCCTTGATATATAGATAGATAAGTAGATAGGCTTCTTATGATTTTTAGTCAACTTTAGCATCTTATTTGAGTAATAATATTTTGAATTCCTTCCATATTACCACAGTTGATTAAACATACATATACGAAAGGCTTTTCCCCCTTATAAGGGAGGTAGCCAAAAAAACAAAGGCATAAAAACCACTCCCACCCAGTCCATCCCTATCACACTCCACTCCCCTCCACCCTCTTCCCTCCCTCTTATCTTGGCACCTCCTGGATCACGGGTCATCCCTGCATCTTGTCCACTACCCTGGGTCCGAAGCAGTGTCGCAAGACACAGCACATCCACAGCAAAGCCGCTTCATTAAATCGGCGACCCTCCTCTCCGTCCCCTCATGCACTCTTCTTATTCATTTTCATACCTTCAATGAAGTTATCTTATTGGGATCATTCAGCATATCTCTTGAGTCTTCTGCTGTTTTTGAAATTATAGTAATGTCATCTGAAACTAATCCTCAATCCTTTTCTTTCTTAACTTAGTTTCGAAAATATCTTTCAGGGAAGCCGTAAGTAGCTCGCATGAAATCAAATCGCCTTGTACTCCTTTCTCGATCTTTATAATTTCTGTGTATCAGTGTCGTCGAATTACAGCTATTCCTTTCTCAAATGTTAAAATCTATCTCAATAATTTCGTTCAGGGTTTTATTCAACTGAGAGAAATGTCTTTACTTCCCAGTGTTACTGAACTCGCCAGCAGATTTACCGGTTCTCGATGTAATTTTCTACCCCCCTCTTTCTACCCTTCCCTTCTCCTTTTTCTCTCCCCCATCTCTCAATCGCTCCTAAATCTCGCTAAATTCAAATCTGGCCTATGACTGACAATTCTATTCGGCTTAGGGAAAACCTCTGAAGCAAATGGACTCATCAGAGTTGATGTCAGGATCTGGAACTGAATGACATTGTCCGGCGTCAGACAGAAAGGATTTTGTCGCGTGCATTCCTATGGAGAACAGGGTTACTTGTAAGCGTTGGCAAGCCTCGTGCCCCATCATTTCAAAGACCATTGGGAGGACCCCATTTTCTATAAGGAAACCTTTGTCGAACACTTAAAGGGTAAAGAGCGCAAGTAAGCCGAGACACCAAACGGTCGAATGGTCCATTCCACAAATAAGCAATTGTCCAGCTTAGGGCAAAAAAGAAGGGGAGTGAGTGAGAGTAATGAGGAAACAGGACCACATGAAGGAAAGAGGTACGAGGAAATGAAGTAGGGAGAAAGGTAAAAATGAATTGATGAGTGAGTGAGCGAGTGAGTGAGGGAAGGTGTTAGAGAGTGAGGAAGAGCGAGTTTAGAATGGAGGGATGGAGGGAGAGAGGGGTGTGCTGTGGGGTTATCGATTGTGCAAACTCACGTTTGTGATATTGCAACATAGTGCATGGTCAGAGTATTGTGGTACCTGCGGCATCGTGTTACTGGGTAGTATATCCAAGGCAGAAACTTGAAGCCGAACCCACACCTTCACAGTAGTTGACAACGGTTCTTGGGCCCTCCAGTAAATCTCCATGGGAAGTAAATTTTGACTGATGTCCGTGCTGTATTACTGTGGATCTGTTTCTATGTCATGGCTGAAAGTAGTATGAGAAAGAGAGTGGCCACCAGTTGCCAGTTCTATTTCGGTAAAAATGGAGAGAAATTTTGGGTCCGAACTGGAGGCCGAATACCAACTCCTTGGACCTGGTCCTCTAGATCTGGGTTTCTTAATCTTTTTACCCTTGCCCTTCGTTTTCGTAATATGATATGGGGATCCCTTAAATTTCAGACCTAGATAAGATTATTGGAAGGACTCTTGTCCTCTTTATGTCATCGCGGACCCACGGTTAAGAAACCCTGCTCAAGATGGAAGTGAGGGTGTTGCCGGGTTTTGAAAATAGACAGCAAGGAGATGGTTGAAAAAAAAAACGGAGACGCGGCACTGGTGGATGACTTCAACTGTAGAGAGGTGAACTGTGAGGATTGGGGAGCAAGAGAAGTTGGAGAATCGTTGGAAAATACATTGCTGTGGATCAAAGAAGCAAAAGTTCGGGGCGATGGCACAACGCCTCGACGGAACAAATTGTTAATAAAAAAAAACACATATTATTGAATCTTGAAAAACCTGTAAACTATAGGAGAGAGGGATTGCATAGTTCCAGAATTCACTGTATGAACTGCAGAAACTATAGATAAGTCACATAAGAAAGGGGTATACATCTTTGGGAAAGCAAAATTCGTAAAATCGAAGAAATCATAATGCAGGGAAATGAGAGAAAAGAAAATACAAGAACAACGGGACATTATTATGAAAATTTACATCTTGAGAGTAAACGAAATGTCCCAAGATTGAGTGGAATAGAAATTCGGAGAAAGGATTGATCTAACAGGTGTGAGATAGAGAAAGGTGGAGAAAAAGAAGGAGCACTAGAATAAAAGAAAACTGAAAGAAAAAACAGAAATGAACATATAATAATCAGAGAGAGAGAGAGAGAGAGAGAGAGAGAGAGAGAGAGAGAGAGAATTTAACATTAGAACCTCTTAAATAGGTTCCAATTCATTTGGTTCTCCTTATCCTCCTCCTCCTCGATCTTCTCTTTTCTAATCCTTTCTCCTCCTCTTTCCTCATTCTTCACTTCCTTCACTTCCTCCCCTCCTCCTCCACCTTCCCCTCCTCCTTCCCTTCCTCTTCCATGTTATCCTTCCCCTACTCCTCCTCATTTTCCTCCTCCTCCCCCTCTTACTCCGCGTTTTTCGCATCTCCTCCTTCTCCTTCTCCTCCTTTTCGTTTTCCTTTCCCTCCTCTTCCTTCTCTCCTCTTGCTTTCCCCCCCTCTTCCTACTTCTGTACGCCTGCTCTCCTCCTCCTACTCCTCCTCCTCTTCCTCCTCGCCCTCCTTCTCGTCCTCGTCTTCCCTCTTCTTCCTCCTCCTCCTCCTCCTCCTCCTCCTTCTCAACCTCTTCCTCCTCCTCCTCGTCCTCCTCCTCTTCCTCACCCTATTCTTCTTCTTTCTCTTTCTTTTCCTCTTCCTCTTCCTCCTCCTTCTCTTTGCCCATCTCCTCGTCCTCTTCCTTATTTCTCCTCTTCCTTTTCGTTTTCTTCTTCCTCCTTCTTCTCCTCCTCCTCGTCCTGCTCTCCTCCCCCTCCCCATCCCCTTCCTCTCCTCCTCCCTATTTCTTCCACTTCCTCCTCCTTCTTTTCCTCTTCTCCTCCTCCTTCTCCTCTTAATCCTCTTCTTCCTTATCCATGTCCTCCTTTTCATCCTCCTCCTCTTCTTCCTCTCTCTCTTCCTTCTTTATCTTCTCCTTCTACTCCTCGTCCTCCTCATCTTCCTTTTCTCCCTACTATTCCTCCTCCTCTTCCTTTTCGCCCTCCTCCTCGTCCTCATCTCTCCTCTTCTTCCTCCTCCTCCTCCTCCCTCCTACTACTCACTCTGTTTCTCCTCCCTCTCCTCACCTTACTCTTCTTCTTCCTCCTCCTCCTTGCTCATCTCCTTGTCCTCTTCCTTCTTTCTCCTCTCCTCCTCGTTCCTTTCTCATTCTTCACTCTCTTCCTCCTCTTCCTCTTTCTCCTGCTACTACTCTTCCCCCCTTCCCCTTCCTCCTCCTCCTCCTCCTCGTCCTCCCCTTCTTTCTTTTCCTCCTCTTTGTCCCCTTCCTCTTCCTGATGCTCCCCCCTATCTACCCCTCCTTCCTTCCCTTCCCTCTTTCTCCTCACCCCCTCTCCTCATTCTCCTCCTCTCTTTCCTTCTCCTCCTCCTTTTTACTCCTCCTTGTCTCCCTCCGCTTCCTCTTCCTTCTCCCTTCGTCCTCCTCTTCCTTCTCCTTCTCCTCCACTCCTCCCTTCCTATCGTTCTCCTCCTTCCTCCTCTTCCTCTTCCTTATCCCTCTTCCTCCTCTTCCTCCTCCTCCTTCTACTCTCCTCCCTCCTACCCTTTCTACTCTCTCTCCCTCTATCTCTCCTCCTCTCCCTCATCATCGTCCCTCTTCTCCTTCTCCCCCTTTTCTTTCTCGTCTACCTCCTCCTCCTCCTATTGCTCCTCTTCCTTATCTTCGCCCCTATCTCGTTCTCTTCGTGCAACTCTCGTGTCCGGTCGAGAGGACTAATAAATGACTCCGGTTCCACAAAACAAAACGGAACGTCGATAAACAGTATTACGACGTCTTCAGCGGGGGGAGGTCGTTCCTCGGGTCTTTTCGGTTCTCGTCGGTTCTCCTCGGGTCCCTTCGGGTCTTTCCTCTCCTCCTCGTCGTTGCCTTCGTCAAGATATTGATTGGCGACTCGAGTGGGACAAAGATAATGACGTCATGAATTGTGGGGGGTGGGTGGGTATGGGAGGGGGAGGGGGTTCGGGTGTATGCGTAGGGGTAGGGGTTTGGGGTTAGGGTTGGAAATAGGAATGCTTGGACTAGTTTGATGGATATAACTCGTGGAGATTGCGTCGGCTCGGGTTGGGAATGATGTGTAACTCTGTGTCCTCCTGGTCAACATGGCATCATACTTTATATATTTTCTTCTGCCTAACAGAGAAATTGGCTTTATTCATCTAAGCGAAACAACAACAAAAATTACATGGAAAACGGTAGCATGAGAGGAAAATCTTAAGGGAATGCGAACAGACCCAAGAATGGGCAAAGGAGAATTTTGTACAGAATACTATCGAACATCATTTAGAAAGTAACCGTTTGATAAATGATAGCCAGCATGGTTTCAGACGGAAACGTTCTTGCGTGACTAACTTACTCGAATTCTACAATACAGTTATCTCGAATTATGACAAAAGAAACAATATAGATTTAATATATCTAGACTTTGCAAAAGCTTTTGATACCGTCCCACACGAAAGACTACTTACTAAATTAGCTTTACACGGAATAAGTGGTAGCCTATTAGGTTGGACTAGTAATTGGTTGAATGGTCGAAAACAGAGAGTTGTTTTAAATGGAAAAACTTCTAGATGGAAAAATGTTACAAATGGAGTTCCTCAGGGTTCCGTTCTTGGGCCACTTCTATTCATAGTATATATAAATGATATAGACCATGGACTAAAATCTACTGTTTCCAAATTTGCTGATGATACAGAACTGTACGGAATGGCAAATGATCACTTAAACCAATTAGATATTCAAGAAGATTTAGATAAATTACAGCAATGGTCTGAAAAGTGACTAATGAAATTTAACACAAGTAAATGCAAGGTAATGGACACAGGTAAAAATAACAGTAAGTACGATTACAATTTATTTGGAAATTCGTTAACAAAAGTGGATAGTGAAAAAGATCTCGGCGTAATTATCAGTAACGATCTCAAATCATCCAAGCAGTGTATTTCAGCCTCTGAGAAAGCAAATAAGATTCTACGACTGATTGCGCGATCTTTTGATTTCAAAAGTCCATCACTCATTAACAAGCTATATAAATCGTTAGTTCGTCCACATTTGGAATATGCTGTTTCCGTATGGTCACCGAATCTCATTAAAGACATTGACAGACTGGAAAAAGTACAACGGCGAGCCACAAAACTGATTCCAAATATCAAAAATAAATCATACGAAAATCGACTAAAACATATGAATCTGTTTTCCCTAAAAAAGCGTAGGCTCAGAGGTACATGTCTTTAAGATTCTAAAAGGAATTGGCAACAACAAAAGTGACAAAATATTCACACTGAATGAGAATCAGTCAAGAAACAATGGTCTCAAACTGTCCGGAAATAGATTCAATTTAGAAGTAGGTAGAAACAACTTTGCCAACCGTGTAGTTAATGAATGGAATAAACTTCCTGCACAGGCATGACAGTATGTTACAATGTCTAAGGGTATTGTTATAAAAATGAAATAAAGGACCTTGAAAGACATTGAAACCACACAAATCCAATACTGTTATTTGTGTTATTCTTAATTGTAAATTGATAAACTTTTATGTAATAACACATTTTACATATTTTTAAAATTATAAATTATTGTTTTTATTCTAAGAATGTTGAAAATGTGTGCATTTGTGTTTGAAGGTATTTATGCCTCGTTATGCTAAGTCACCTGTAGTTCAGTGTGGCAGACACAGTGTGTATGTCACCGTGGATGAGAGAGGTTGTGATGGCCGCCATTTTCTATTTTTAAATTGGCTATTATGCCTATCTTAAAGAATAAAATAATGACTCCAAGGCAGCTAAAGCAATCTTGCTGGCCTGGGCCTGAACACACATATAGTTAAGAGTGCTGAATCGGGATGTAAGGACATCAACTAACTTAAAGCATAATTAAAAATTATCACCTATAAGGGTATCAGAAAATATTTTGAGGAAATTAGCTCTAAAAGTATCATGATTATAATTCATTTTTTTTGGGGATCAAGACAGGAAGCTGCCATAATTTTAGCTGCCAATGAGTTAGGAACAAGTTGAGATCTCACGAATTATATTTTCTCAGACCCATTACTAACATTAGAAATTACTATACTATCTTCGCATTGTTGAGAATTTAACTATGGAAGGGTCCTGATGTAAAAGAGTAAATGTATGAGATGGAGTTTGGGGACTACGAAATGGAGGCAGTTTACTCCTAGTAGACATTGTTAAATGATGAAATAGCTGAAAACCACTTCTAATTAGAAATGGTGCTAAAATAATAATACATTTTTAATGTATACATTAATTATTACAGAAACACGCCTTACGAAGAAAAGAATTGGGCCAGCAATCCTCGCCTTATCTGCAAAAATTGTAAACAACCAATTTTCCACAAAAGAATAATAATTGAAAACGGCACCGCAAGGGGTGACTATACATAAGATGGCCAAAAAACGTAAACAAATATGGTCGTCGTCTGACATAGGCAATAATCGATAAATATGTTTAGAAAAACCAAAACATAATGTAATGTACACAATAGAAAAAAATACATGCACTATTACTGAAATAGTAATTGAAGATAGTGTCACGATATTGTCAAAAAAAATCAAAATAATCAGTTTCTGCAAGTGGGAGCGATTTGAAAGCAGGCTAGGACGCCGGAAATATTTCACACAATCTAGGCAAGTCCAGCAATCCTTTCACATCCAGGCTTCAGATAAATGCTGTCACACGCAGGAATAATAGGCGATCATTTCATGAACGCAGATGACGATAATATAACTAGAATTCGAAACAGGAGATGCTAAGCTGGAGACCGCATGGGAAAAAATCACATGGTGCACACACAGAATACACTGTTCCTGAACATCAGCTTACAAATAATTTCAAAAGTCACTGTAATAAAATCCTGGCTGGAAACAAACACACACACACACACACACACACACACACACACACACACACACACACACACACACACACACACACAAACATAAAAGTAATATGCTGGCCAGCCAAAGTTCACCAAGTATCACTCGAGAATCGTCCAAATGTAAAAAAAAGCGTATAGCGAGCAAATTAGACTTTAGCGCCTACATGTTATAGGGTGGCTAAATGAAAGTACAAGAATCAGTGTAAATAATTATATTAATTACAATATGACAAAGCAGTCTCTAAGGCAAAGGTTCGAGTCTTTGCTGTGGAACTTATTTTCATTTGTCACAATGACACACAATTATATATATATATATATATATATATATATATATATATATATATATATATATATATATATATATATATATGTATATGTATATTCATCAAGAAAAAAAATTGCTCTCAATGAAAAAAAAAAAAGTGGCCTGGTGACAGGCAAGAGAATCATCTAAAACAGTGTTGACCTATATATATATTTAAACTAAGATAGGCTACACTTTATTGTAAAGATTAACTAATTTCTCAGGAGAATAATTCATCAAGCAGCAGCCAGAACAATGTGGTTGAAAATCTAATGACTCATTTGAACTCGTTTTCTTTCAATGGGTCAGTCTGCAGATGAATTGATTAGTCTGATACATTTCCCTTGTACACATACCTTTACTACATTCCAGCTGTTTGCGTGGTTGTTTAAATCGTTGATGCATGTATCTCAACGCTGTGCATGCACACAGGCACGTGTATCCTGTGACCTGATATTGTTTTATATACTGAACAAACTAATCTGATATGGAACTACTCTTTTTCCCTTCCACAGCTCTTATTTGTTTGAAGTGCAACGTCTCGTATAACACATCTCGTTTCAGCCCTCTGGTCTTAACTCAAATGTACAGACCAGGCTGATAGCCTGGGTAAATGGTGAGCGTATATGTATGTATTTTTTAGCACCTGGTGTGAATGATGTGAACGGTTCGGCAAAAATATGCACTTCTTTGTTTAGATGAGAAATTTTCCGAATAGATATCAACTAATTTAGGGACAATATCAACCTCTGTAGAACCGCCTGACAGCTGTCTGAATACAAAATATGGGTCACTGAAGAGAAATTGTGCGTTGGTGGCGTAATCGGCAGCGTGCTGGCCTCACACTTAGTTGTGTGTTCGAGTCCTGCACTTCTCTTCGATTTTCAGCACTGACTGTTACCTGCCTCAATAGTCCAAGCGCATAGAGCAAAGGCAACGGCTTCAGCCGCAACTTCGCGCCTCCTGGTGTAGGCTCCTCATATACCGCATGGAAAAGGCTAAGTATCATGAAGAAGTATTTTACGCTCTGAGCTTTGACTGTATGCTTCACACAGATAGCATTTTAGGGACTTTAGTAATACCCCCACGGACCATGTCATTCGTATATTTTTTATGAGTGGATGTTTATCTCCACTAAAAAAAAAAAAAAAAAAAAAAAAAAAAAAAAAAAAAAAAAAAAAAAAAAAAAAAAAAAAAAAAAAAAAAAAAAAAAAAAAAAAAAAAAAAAACCTGATCACTTCCAGTATCCATTCATTTTGCTACCATCCTTAAACCTTTTCTTTACCACTTCTACGACCCACTAATCTATAATATTATCCTCAAGGATAGAAGTGTTGGTTGTTGCTGAAAAAAGGAGGGAGTATTGATGGTCCAGTGGTTATAGCAGAGAATCTAGCTGGTGTATTAACGGTCTGTGCATATCGATTCTCTCGCTCAGACACAGACTACGAGTATTACCTGGTCTTTTCTTCCTTCTGCCCCTCCCCTTTCACCCCTCTTTCCCTCCCTTCTCCTCTTCCTTCTTTCTCTCCTCCCTCCTCACACTCCCTGTATAGAGTACTGACTGCATAAGTTTTATGCAGTTATGAAGTCACTTATCTTTCTTTTATAATTTAATACGAAAAAAGATAATATATTACCTCTGCTGACCTTCCGTTTTGCTAATTTTCTTGGATATCGCCTTTACCATTTCTATGATTCCACTTTGGTGCATTATTCTTCTTAGTCACACAATCACTGGCTATTGCTGACAAAATATCAATAAGATCTTTATAACTCCATCTCTTTGGAGTAATATTGTCCCCAAGAATAGAAACGCTGGTTAATAACGACAAAATACAAAAATACTCTCGCTCTCTTGCTCTCTCCCAATCTGTTTTTATTTGTGTTACGTTTCTCTTGTTACAATTCTTGTGGCTGGTACGTAAGACTCAATGACACAATCAGTCTCCCCCCTCCTCAACTCTCTCGTTTTCCAACGGTCAATTTTCTTTTCTTCATAATGTGTCGGAAGGAAATGGTTGTGATATAGTATCAAGTGTTTGGCAACATCCAGGTTTTCGCACTGAGAGGTTTGGCATTAGCCGGTGTGACATCATCGTCATCATGATAATAATAATAATGATAATAATAATAATAATAATAATAATAATAATAATAATAATAATAATGATAATGATAATAATAATAATAATAATAATAATAATAATAATAATAATAATTTTATTAATAATAATATTATTATTAATAATGATAATGATAATAATAATAATAATAATGATACTAAAAATGATAATGATAGAAAATAATAATAATAATGATAATAATAATAATAATAGTAATAACAATAATAATAATCATAATAATAATGATAATAATAATAGTAATAATAATAACAATAATAATAATAATAGTAATAATAATAACAATAATAATAATAATAATTTCATTTGGTATTGAATCAATATACATGAAGTGCAACTAATGAAAAGAACACATAGTTCGAAATATCAATTACACAGGACAACGCGACAAAAATGTGGTAAGAGATTGGCACATACACTTGACACAATGCAGATGATAATTAAACTCTGGATTTACTTTTAACTAATAATGAGCATCTAATGAGAAACTTAAAAATAAGAGATAGTCTAGGCTCTAGCAATCACCAAGAAATAAGATTTAATATGATATGGGAATAATTAAATGGTATGAATAACGTCTTGCGACACTGCTTCTGACCCAGGGCAGTGGACAAGGTGCAGGGATGACCCGTCATCTGGGAGGTGCTAAGATGAGAGGGAGGGTGGAGGGGTGTGGGGTGTATTCAGGGATGGAATGGGTGGGAATGATTTTATGCCTTTTCCTTTTTGGCTACCTCCCTTGTAAGGAAAAAAAAGCCTTGGTATATGTATGTATGTATGAATAACGTTCTAGTACCGGACTTCAGGAAAACCAGTGTTGATAAGATGAGAAAGTATTTAGGACAATTGGTCACAAGACCGACTCAGGGGGCTATGACGAGGCATGATACACGGTTAGCCCGGACGTCATTAGCGCAGTCAGGTGTCGGGTCACTTACAAGCGCGAGGTCAACAGCCCGGTCAGGAATCTGGATGAAATGCACAGTAACCTAACAGCTTTAATCATAAATGCACAAAAATCTATTCCCCTTTAGGCAGTACTGAGGAATATTAATACTCCAAAATGGATGATGGACAGGCTGAAAAACTAAATAGGTATAAAAGGAGGACTTTATGCCAGAATAAAAAACGGGGAAACACACCTTAGATCCGAAGATAAGCATATGGCAAGACTGGTTAAAAAGAACATGCGACAACAGCGAAACGTAACTACAAAATTAAGGTTGCCAGACAAGCGAGATCCAACCCAAAGGGCTTCTTTCAACTTTACAGAATAAAAGATTAGGAAAGGATAGGCCCAATTAAAAACGACGAAGATGTCATGATAAATCGGAGGAAAAATGAGTGAGACGTTTAACAAATATTTTCTCTCGATCTTTACAAAGGAGAGGCTAGATATGGTACCTGACTACGATCCAACTTTCAGTGGGTATGAAGGAAGTAGATTATTTAACATCGGCATTAGTAAGGTAGACGTAGTTAAACAGATTGAAAGACTTAAAGCTACAAAATCCCCGAATACAGACGAAACATTTCCGAGAGTGCTTAATTATTGTAAATTTGAAATCTACGATCAGTTAAAGGAAATATTTAATAAGTCGGTAGACACTGGTTTTGTGCCTATTGCTTGGGGGCAGGCAAACGTTGTTCCTGTTTTCAAAAAGGGAGATAAATCGTCTATATACAACTACAGGCCAATCAGTTTGACATCAGTTATAGGTAAAATGCTTGAATCAATAATAGCTAATAGAATCAGAGACATCAAGAGACATAATTTGATTCGCGACCCACAGCATGGGTTCTCCAAGGGTAAGTCATATATGACTAATCTTCTATCTTTTTACAGTAATGTAGACAAGACGACAGATAACAATGAGAGTTACAATATTATCTACCTTGACTTTACCAAAGCGTTCGACATGGTGCCCCACCAGAGACTACTAAATAAATTCAAAGCCCATGGCATAGGAGGAAAAGTGTTTGAATGGATTAGAACTTGAATCAGTGACAAAACACAGCGGGCCACCATAAGTGGTATAAAATCCGAATGGGTGACTGTTTCCAGTGGAGTTCCCCAGGGCTCGGTTTTTGGCTCCATTATTGTTCATTATGTATATAAACGACTTGAACAATGCTAGTAAGTTTGCGGACGACACTAAAATAGGACGCTTAATCAATGTCAGGAGAAGACGCCGAGATTCTGCAGGAAGACCATAACAAATTGTTCACGTGGTCGGTGAGATGGCAAATGGACATCAATATCTCAAAGTGCAGCGTATTAAAGTTAGGGCTACACAACCCCGAAAGCAGATATACATTAGATAACACATTTTTAGAGAAAACAGTGCGAGAGACTTAGGAGTGCTAGTGAGTCCTTACCTTAAATCCTGGAAAGAGTGCATTAGCGCCAGGAATAGATCTAACAGAGGTTTAGGTTTCATTGCTAGGACGGTTACGAATATAAGTGCAGATATAATTATCAAACTCTATCTGGGGTTAGCCCCTTCCGTGATTATGCGGTACAGTTTTGGTCTCCGTCCTATAGAATGGATATCAATGCTCTAAAGTCCGACATAGTTAAGTACCAAAAGGTCTCTTGTCGGCATGCTCCTTCTTTGTAATCTTTGTATGCATGTATGTATGTATATATGCATGTATGTGTGTATGTATGTATTCATGAATGTATGTATGTATGTATGTATGTATGTATGTATGTATGTATGTATGCATGTATGTATGTATGTATGTATGTACGTATGTACGTACGTACGTATGTACAGTATGAATGTATGTATATATGTATGCATGTATGTATGTATATGTATGTATGTATGTACGTATGTATGCATGTATGATTGTTTGTATGTATATAAGTATGTATGTATGAATGTATACATGTGTGTATGTTTATATGTATGTATGTATGTATACATGTGTGTATGTATGTATGTATATATGTATGTGTGTATATATGTATGTATGTAGTTATGTATGCATGCATGCATGCATGTATGTATGTATGTATGTATGTATGTATGTATACATGTGTGTATGTATGTATATATGTACGTATGTATGTATGTTTATAGTTATGTATGTATACATGCATGCATGTATGCATGTATGTATGTATGTATGTAAATATGAATTTATACATGTATGTATATATGTATGTATGTATATAGGTATACATGT
>NC_134785.1:57666907-57669407 GCF_046742065.1 Oratosquilla oratoria | reverse complement strand
ATGCATGGACTGAGTATGGATACTAAGTATTCATGCATGGGTCCATATTTACAAAAAGGAATACATAAAAAAAAAAATATATATATATATATATATACAGATATATATACATATATATATATATGTATATGTTTAACGTATGCTGATCTTACAGCTTAGCAATGTTGGGCACAGGTGTCCCGGACGCTCGTCCAAGATGCCCGGGTGATGTCAGATGCGCTTGACCTCTATGACCACTGTCAGGTCCGACACAATGGTGGGTTCCTTGGTAGTATATACATATACATATACATATACACATATATATATATACATTATATATATATACATACATATACATACATATACATACACATACACATATACATATACATTTACATGTGCATATAGATATGAATATATATTTACATACATCTATATGTAAACACACATTCGTATACATATATATATATAGACATATAAATATACACAAATTCAAATTCATTATTCCCAAAGCCTAGAACTCAGGTCCTCAAGAACAGAAGTCGAGCTGCTACCATCTTGCCACCTAAAAGATGTCATTGGTACTGGTGATTTTCCATGATGCATATTAATTTCAATTTTTTTTTCTAGCTGGCACATATTTTTTGTACCGTTATATGGTTTTCTCATGGATGGGCTCATTTTTTTTTTAATTTTTTTTTAGTTTAATGGAGCCTTTATGCTATGAGGCATGAAAATCAAATGAATGTATTCAAAGTATGGAGTCCGTGCACTGCACGTCTTGCCCAGGGCAATGTCGTCTTCCTTTCCCTCCAGACAGTGGCTTGGCCCACAAATGGCAAATCAATGAAATCCAAACACCGAAGCAACAAGCTCGACTCAAACATAAGCCAGTGCATGTTACTACTCAGGTATGCAGAGAGACAAATATCATGCCATAAGGCTCGTGTAGCTGACATCAGCATACAGAGTACACTTCAGTGTTCGGACGAACGCATAAATGATTGCTTTTAGCCCAAACGCTGGATAAGGAAGTGTAGATAAGTGTATTTTGTCACTCAGGCATGCAAGGAACAAATTGTAATCAGATAAACCCAAAGCTTAGGTGCAGATATGAGGAGTGTACAAAGTACAAAATACTTGGATGAACGCCTAAAGGGTTGCATTTTAACAAACCATTAGACTAACGAAGCAACGTATGAAAAGAGTATCAATGTTATCATGCAGAAATACAAATGTAGTCATAAGGCTTAAGTTGTACAGTCGACCGGCGCGTATGGACTTCATCTATGAGTTGCTGTTCATGGGCTGTGACAAAGTGCGCCATCGTCATAAGCATAAAGAACTAAGAGCCAGACATAGCTATAAGGTACTCAGAATGAATTCTGATTTGTTGTCCAAACCTCTTACAAATCAGTTAATCACCGAGAGCTTAAGCCGCAGAGTTAGAATATATATATATATATATATATATATATATATATATATATATATATATATATATATATGTGTGTGTGTGTGTGTGTGTGTGTGTGTGTGTGTGTGTGTGTGTGTGTGTGTGTGTGTGTGTGTGTGTGTGTGTGTGTGAATAAAGTAGATAAATCCATGGTTTCCCTTCGTTCTTAAGATTGCATAATAATTTCAGGGGATTTCCTAGAGTCCTAACAACAAACTAAAAGTATAATAACATCATCGACGGCATCAACACAAATAGGGGAATACATTTTCAATTCATAACAGGAGAACTAGGCCCAGGTTATGTGTTTGGAAATGTGAGAAGGCACAAAATCAACAACTCTCTTAGGCCAATTAATTATCAATCAAATCCTCACCCTTAAACACTTCAGAGATAATCCTTGGTTACGACATACACATCTACACGGACCATCAACCAATCTTACACCTCTTCAAAGGAAAGAATCTATCAGGAAAACTTGCTCGCTGGTTCCTCATAATACAGGAGTTCATGCCCACCTTTCATTTTGTTCAGGGTAAAGCGAACCTAGTAGCAGACGCTCTCAGTCGCCATATCGCGACCATTACTCAAAATCCCATTTCAGTAACTCTTACGCAAGCGCGCATAGCTGCAGCGCAAAGATCAGACCCTCTATGGAAACGTGTTATATACTTCCTCGAATCTGCAGACACAACTAGTTCGGACATTTTTCCTGCCTATCTCAATAATTACACGTTAGTTGGTGATACACGGTTTCACAAAACAAAGTTAACGAACAAACATGAACCCAACCGGTCAGTGTTTCAGCTTGTAGTCCCTACGGACCTCACTCCTGAAGTTCTGAAACTCCTTCATGGCTCTCACATTGCTGCACACACTGGTAAGGAGAAATGGGTTACACAAGCCAGATTGCAATACTTCTGGTTAACCATGAGGAAGGATATACACTCCCACATAGATACTTGTCATTCTTGCGCGTCAAAGGTCATATCAGCGGTCATGTTCCAACCTTAACTTATCCTACCCCTAGCAAACCATTCAATAACAATAACTATTGACCCC
>NC_134785.1:57659407-57661907 GCF_046742065.1 Oratosquilla oratoria | reverse complement strand
TAATAATAATAATAATAATAATAATAATAATAATAATAATTAATAATAATAATAATAGTAATAATAATTAATGATAATAATAATTAATGATAATAATGATAATAATAATAATAATAATAATAAGTTTATTTGGCAATGAATCAATATACATGAAGTGCAGATAAAGAAAAGAACACACAGTTCGAAAGAACAATTACAATTGCCGAGAATAAAAAAAAAAAAAAAAAAAAAAAATGTAAACTTATTTCCATTGTGGTCCAACTAGAGAAGACTAAGTTGATAATACATAAATACTCAAACGCTGTAACAACCTAAAAAAAAAAAAAAAAAAAAAAATTAACATTTTCGAGAAAGTCTACATTTCACAACACATTATACAAACACATTAGGCTCCTTACTCCTAAACAAAGATCCAGTCTCACCCAGACAAAACCATACATTTACACAGCCCTCGGGCGTTAATGCACATAACAACAGACGCTAATCTTTCCCAGTTCCCTGAACAACCCCACAACGGTAATCCAACCACACAAGGCTTAGGTGACAATACAAATATACTAAATCGGTGTAACAAAAAAAAAAAAAAAACATTCTCGATAAAGTCTACATTTTACAACACACACCAATCATTAACATACAAACAAAACTTTAGGCGCCTTACTCCCAAAGACTCTGTCGTATCAAGACAAAACCACACAATCACACTCTGGCTGAGTGGTGTAACCATTACTAACCATCACCCACCACGCACGTGATCCACATGCTTGCAACATAGCGAGACTCCCCCTCTTGCTTGCCTTGCATTTCCCACAACATACATCTATCGCAGCACATTTCAAGACAAACAAGATATAGATACCTAATGTCACCAGACTAACCTATTAAAAGTCCTTTTATTATAACTGCCCTAGTATATTATCCATAAACTAACATATATATGATATACCTAACAATATCCACCAATTATAATTATAGGACTAACCCTCATATATAAAACTGACCCCAATGCATAGAATAGCGAGACTAACGCCTTTACTTACAACCATCCACTAACCCCCTATATAACCTTTAACACCCATGTCACGAACGCCAGCCAGAGCGGGGGTAGGTCAAGAGCCTACCACCCAAGAGTTGGGTAGGTCAAGAGCCTACCGGCCAGAAGCCAGAGCTAGGCAGACCGAGAAGGCTGCCAGCCAGTTGTGCCCTAGGTCAAGGCCTGGCACATATTGTTATTCTGTAACTTGAAATATTTGTTAATAAATAGAAGAAAACTCCCGTTTTGGAGTTTATCTCGCCCGCATTAAGTCCTCCTTATGTAACCACAACCTTTTTCCACGGTTACAGTGGGTTAGAGCGTCGCTACTTGCGGCGGAGGTTGAGGGGATGGCGGTTCGAATCCTGCCACCGGCGAAGTTGAAACAAGGGTATGGTTCATTAAATTCCACGCTACAAAGCCCTTTGTAAGGGGCACCGTCCTAGCCTTCCGATAAGGGATGTTAAACCAGATTTGCAAGGTAATTTGTATACAGGACCTTTATTGCAGTTGATGGAATTATTTATAAGCAACTGTCTTACCGTATCTTTATTGTTAAACATTTTACAACCCGCGACCAAACCAAACATTCAACATGAAAAACATTTTGGTTTTACCTTACCAAGAAAACCTGTAGGGCATTCCAGATTTGTTACGCAATTTTGATCTTCATATAATCTTGAACAATATAAATACCGTAAGACAGTTGCTCACAAATAATTCCATCAATTGTAATAAGGGATGTGTATACAAAATACCTTGCAAAAATGTAATCAGGTTTATGTTGGTGAAACTGCTAAAACACACAAAATACGAATTAGTCAACTCAAGAAATACGTTAAAAAAGGAAACCAGTCTAGCGCTATACTCACATAACCAATTTTAATCACACACACACATCACAGAAACAAATTTAACTGAATGTAGTCTGGTAAAATCTAGAAAGGTGATATATATATATATATATATTTATATATATATATATATATATATATATATATGTATATATATATATATATATGTATGTATATATATATATATATGTATATATATATTGTATGTGTGATTCACCATGGTCTTGAATCACGTGTTGGACTTGTGATCGGCAGCTATTTCCCTCCCGAAAGAGAGCTCAGCTCATATGTGTGTGTGTGTGTGTGTGTGTGTGTGTGTGTGTGTGTGTGTGTGTGTGTGATTCACCACCATGGTCTTGGATCACGTATTGGACTCGTGATTGACAGTTATTAACCTTCCGGATGAGAGCTCAGAGCTCGTATGAACGATTTATGGGTAATACTGTGACCTTACACGCACACACACACCCAACTCCCCGCCCACGAGAGTTGGAGTAAAAACCTGCAGCGCAGCGATACTGAAATTATTTCAGCCCTGGACGGGATTCGATCCCGGACCGCCGTAGTGGCAGGCGAGAACTTTAACCACCGCGCCAAGAGGTTGTGTAATGTG
>NC_134785.1:57651907-57654407 GCF_046742065.1 Oratosquilla oratoria | reverse complement strand
TGTACCTCTTTTTTTCTTCTCCTCATCCTTCTTGTCCTCCTCTATTGCACCGGGATGCTACGGAGAATAAAAAAGAATAATAATAATAATAATAAAAAATAAATTGGCGTCAGGTGCAGGAAAAGTCCTCCTGGAGCGGAATGGGTCGAAAGGTTTTCCTTGCAAGTCGGAACCGGTTGCCACCCCTGGGACGTTTTTAACAACAAGGTTCATTTCATCAGTTAATTTTCGTGTTTTCATTCGCCTAAAGCTGCCAAAAGACTCGGGTTCAGACATGCCATCTCAAATGAACAAAGTCGCTCGGCTTTTGAATAGAATCCGTCAACGTTTCGAAAAGGTTCATCAAGACGGCGAGTGAAATCATTTGGCGACAGTCGCCACGACCAGCGTCTTTGTGTCGATGGGGCTGAATCAATCATGATCATTACATCGAGCGAGGCAACACTGGACCAGCTGCTGCCGGTGGGGGGGGAAAAGTGACCCACTCCACGCTCCCACAACCCAGTTTTCATACTATGCTGTTTGTCGATCGTCTTTAGAGATCCTGGCGTCCTGTTCTCATTAACGGGGTTAGTTTCTTTTAACGGGGTCGGGTCGGTTCGTGATGAAAGCGAGGCTCTCGTGTGCAAAAGGGGAGGGAGGGGGCGGGGGGAACGAGGAGAGGGTACGCAAGCCATGCGGCGAATCAGTTTCTGTAATAAATTGAGGAGTATAAACATGTCGATAGATTTTGCACTCAACAACAAGGCTGAATGCATATTTAGAAATAAGTAGATGCGTGAATAGGCAAATAAAGTAATAATGAGTAAATGTATAAAAAGATGAATGGACAAATGAATAAGGAAATAGATTCTTGCATTTGTGAATAGACAAATTATGAACTTATTACATAGGCAATAGAAATAAACGAATTAATGTATGATGCATGGTAAAATATATAAATAAACGAATAAATGAATAGACGCACAAAGAAATGGATAGATCAATAAATTAATTAGTGAAAAAATGTTGCACTGTTAAACAGTAAATAGATAAATAATTAGATAAGATAATAGTTAAATGAATATATTAGTTTATTAATTAAGAGGTATTCCAGTACGTTGCTTAAGTGAAATAGCCTTAAATGACTTGTTCCTGATGTTTGGTAAATGTGTTTGGTTCATCGCTACAATCTTTTTAGAACGTTTCTTAACCAGGGTTCCCCGGAACCCTAAGGTTCCGCAAAAGGTCCCTAAGGGTTCCGCGAGAACAAGTGAGATAAGCTAATGCACTTTTGATTTTTTATTTAATTTCATATACGTAATATAATTAAACCTGCGCGACTTATTCTTGGTTATTGTAATAATGTAATATAGACATCATCCTATCTAAGCTATTATTACGATGAAAATAAAATGAGAAAGATATGGTATATATATATATATATACATATATATATATATTTTTTTTTGCAGGGTTCCTTGAGACATTCATTTTATTTTAAAGGTTACGCAAGGGTAAAAAGGTTGAGAAACGGTGTTCTAAGGAATCCATGTTGTACTGCTGTGCCTGTTAGTAGCCTACAGTTACTCAAAAGTCATTCAGGTGATTAGATTAATGTAAATGGTGGTTTGTATGTATTTATCAGCTGTTAGTGAACACTTAAAAGTGACATTATGAAAATGTCCTTGCCTTAAGAAATAAACTAATCTTTTCCGTATACTTTCTCAGGAAAAATAAAATACATTCGATTCTTTGATGAATATATGTTTTTTTTTTGCGCAGGGTTCCTTGAGACATGCAATTTATTTCAAAGGTTACGCAAGGGTAAAACGGTTGAGAAACGCTGTTCTAGACATTCATTCTCTTTATTCTCGTCGCCACCGAAGTGTCGCCATGTAAGCAAATAGGTTAACGAGATTAGAAAAACTTACAGAAACTACCAACTTCAAATTCGAATGGAATAGTAACGTGTATAGTTGTTTGACGTTCATAGGATTTTTGTGTGTTAAAATATCACGCTATCGGTCTTAAAATGTTATTTAATTTGTCTCGGTGCAGAAATACGATGACTAGATGATTAAAGAGTGTTATCGATAATTCCGCCAAGATACTATTTACTCTTTACTTTAGTTATTTATTTTTTTAACAGATGTGTTTATTTGCAATGCTATATCTACCTGTGCACATGGCTATTTACTAGGTTATTGATTAGGGTTCAATTTCATTCGACACGTTTCAGACCATTGAGTTAGCTTTATCAATTGTTTTTAGGAACGAATCTGTCGCAGCGTCTGACATGTCATCTAAGTCACTATCAAATCACATTATTCGACCATGCACAACCGACGGCTTAGAAGATGTGGCGGGTCTTGTCTGACTGAGTATCACGAATATAAATCTGTCTGGTACCAGCGGCAAGCGTGAGGAAAGGTAGCAGATACTCAGTACACGTGCTATGGCTGGCCGGGATTGATTCTCGTTGGATTCATTCATTCACTTTATGTGCTCTAGTCATACT
>NC_134785.1:57644407-57646907 GCF_046742065.1 Oratosquilla oratoria | reverse complement strand
TAACGTTCTCGCCGCATGGGTTCGAGTCCTTTGGCGTCCCTCGTTACAATTTCTGCATGCGCCTATATGGCTTAGAATTAAAGTGCATTGTGGTTGATAAAACGTATCACTAAACACTGGGACCCTTTCAGTGTCGTACATATATATATATATATGTATATTCATAAAAGTGGACGGTAATTCTTCTTTTATACATGAGCTAAATCTGACCGCAGCTTGGGCGAGAATCAACTTCTTGTTGATAAACTCAAGTTTTCTTATCAAAGATCTCGGCTTATCGGGGAAGCGGAATAAAGTGCTACCATACGAAGTTTCACTCATCTTAGAGCATTTTCAAGTACAAAATATATTTGGTACAAAGCAGTTACAAGTTAAATACAAACTAAAGTAAGAATTGGGAGAGGTTACAAACTTTGAGGGGAGATTTTGTCTGTGGGTGGACTCAGTGGGAATCTATCCCTTGTTCTTCTGGTATTGTTTGTAGTGTGGGCCCAATGTCCGTGGGGTGACTTGGTGATATTCTGTCCATTCTTCTTTCGCAGTTGTATGTATTTACCTAGTTTAGTTGTATTTACCTAGTTGTATCTTACGGGAAGGGGAGCTACGCTCGTGGTATCCCGTCTTTGTATCTCGCAGTGTCTAGTTTGCTCTTAAATTCGTGTATGGTTTCTGCACACACTATTGTTTCGTCCAGTTTGTTCCAAGTGTCCGCCACTCTGTGTGGAAAACTGTCCTTCTTCAGATCTCTTCTATAACTATCTTTTTGATTTTTTCCCCATGTCCTCTTATGTTTCTCTTGTGCCAATTTAACAAGTCCTCTCTATCGAGTATTTCTGTGCCCTTCATGATTCTATAGATGGTCAGTAGGTCGCCTCTCTCTTCTTTGCTCCAAAGTCGGTAACTCCAATTTAGCCAGTCTCTCTTCATATGACAAGTTTGAAAGTGTTGGAGCCATTTTTGTGGTTGCTCTCTGGATTCTTTCAATTTTCTTTATATTCTTTTTGATACTGGGCGACCATAACGTCGCCGCATATTCCAGTCTAGACCATATTAGTGTGACTAATATTTTTCAAATAACTTCTTCGTCCAAATAGGTAAATGCCACTTTTATTGATCTTAGCAAGTTATAGGATTCTCCAACAATTTTGTTTATTTGTTTATGTGGTGGTGACTGAGTGTCCATGTAGAGTAGCCAGAGCCAGTGAAGTAATTCCATTTTGTATATTCATGGTGGGGGCTTTCTCCTTATTACGAGTAGAAAAGACTTCCAGAATCTCCAACCGGTGGCTGTCATTGCCAAAGTTGAGGATCTGAGTGTTGTCGACTAAGGATCTGCCTGGACGAAAAGGCTTCCAGACTAGGATCTGCCTGGACGAAAGGGCTTCCAGAATCTCCAACCGGTGGCTGTCATTGCCAGAGTTGAGGATCTGAGTGTTGTCGACTAGGATCTGCCTGGACGAAAGGGCTTCCAGACTAGGATCTGCCTTGAAGAAATGGCTTCCAGAATCTCCAACCGGTGGCTGTCATTGCCAAAGTTGAGGATCTGAGTGTAGTCGACTAGGATCTGCTTGGACGAAAAGGCTTCCAGACTAGGATCTGCCTGGACGAAAGGGCTTCCAGAATCTCCAACCAGTGGCTGTCATTGCCACAGTTGAGGATCTGAGTGTTGTCGACCTGGATCTGCCTGGACGAAAAGGCTTCCAGACTAGGATCTGCCTGGACGAAAGGGCTTCCAGAATCTCCAACCGGTGGCTGTCATTGCCAGAGTTGAGGATCTGAGTGTTGTCGACTAGGATCTGCCTGGACGAAAGGGCTTCCAGACTAGGATCTGCCTGGACGAAAGGGCTTCCAGAATCTCCAACCGGTGGCTGTCATTGCCAGAGTTGAGGATCTGAGTGTTGTCGACTAAGGATCTGCCTGGACGAAAAGGCTTCCAGACTACGATCTGCCTGGACGAAAAGGCTTCCAGACTAGGATCTGCCTGGACGAAAGGGCTTCCAGAATCTCCAACTGGTGGCTGTCATTGCCAGAGTTGAGGATCTGAGTGTTGTCGACTAGGATCTGCCTGGACGAAAGGGCAGTGTGTATCTGAAAAAATGTTTCCTTGGGGCTCCTTTCTGTAAATGGCAAGTTAGGCTTCGGAAAGAGAAGTTGTCGTTATTCCTATGTAGGAAGAAGGGCGAAGCTTACAGTCTTCATGCGGGCAGATATATTCGTACACGACTTTCTTTCGAAGGGGTTTTGGTCACGGAAAGGGTTATTTTTTAAGATGAGGTTAGAGGTTTTGTGGTTTCTGTAGAAAATATGGAGCTCCAACTCGTCCTCAGGGTCTATGGAACGGGTTCCTCGTTCAACTATTTCACTCTCGAGTTGCATGATGACGGGTCCTTATCCTTCTTAGAGGCGTTTGCAACACCAGTTGAGAACAAATTCGTGACTTCAGTTCACGTCAAAGAAACAAATAAAGGAAGATACCTGAATGCTGAAGGAGAGTGTCCCA
>NC_134785.1:57619407-57621907 GCF_046742065.1 Oratosquilla oratoria | reverse complement strand
CTAACAGAAAACGGGAATTACCGAGTTCCGAGCCTGGCGGAGGGTGGGGGTGGGAGTGAGGGTGGTGGTGTCGTGTTGTATCTCATGCAAAAAAGAAAAAGACGACTACATTTTTTTTCACTTTCTTGTTATATAATTCTCTTTCAGATTTACTACATTCTATTTTATTTGATTAGTCTTATTTTGTTTTAGATTAATATATATTTTCTTACTCTATCATATCTAATTTTCTCCATTCAACCCCTATCTGTCTTATCTTATTCAACTCTGTTTTAGTGTGATTTGAATTGTTCTATTTGATTAAACATATTTCAAGTTCATTGAATGAAATAAATCTTTATCTTATTTAATATAATTTACATACATACGTATATCAAAGGCTTTTTCCCCCTTACAAGGGAGGTAGCCAAAAAACAAAGGCACAAAAACCACTCCCACTCATTCCATCCTCCACATACTCCACTCAAAGGTTATCAATACCATACCGGGATACCCAGTATTACCTAGTACAACGTAGTACATTTAATATTTACTTATAGCTGCACATCGCATAAGTAAAGAAATATAATGATAGAGAGGCAGTGATATGTTTTTTATTGTAGGCTATATATAATTTTTCATCAGTTAAAAAAGAATTACTTCATTGTGTTGCGGACCTCCTCGGGAATTTTCGCGGGCCCCCAGTGGTCCACAGACCCCCAGTGGTCCACGGACCCCCAGTGGTCCACGGACCCCCAGTGGTCCACGGACCCCAGTTTGGGAACCTCTGCTTTAGGGTCTAGAGCAGCGTTTCTCAGCCAGGGTTCCGAGGAACTCTAAGGTTCCGCAAAAGGTTATTGTGATAATGTAATATAGACATCATCCTATCTAACCTATTATTACGATGAAAATAAAATGAGAAAGATATGGTATATGTTTTTTTTTTTTTTTTTTGCGCAGGGGTTCCTTGAGACATGCAATTTATTTTAAAGGTTACGCAAGGGTAAAAAGGTTGAGAAACGCTGCTCTAGGTGCTTGTAATTTGTAGGTGGTGGCGTGTGGTTGGAAACTATGTTCAGGGGAGTCATTCTGAGCAATAGAATTACGAGAGGTCTTGGTTATTTTCAAGGGACTAGGACCTTTGTCATCCATGCTTGTTGATATATTGTGTTTCTTAACATGGTTGGAGCCTCTTAGAGACCTTTCGCTCCACTTTTGTCTTTCTGATTTGGTTGTATTTGGCTGCAAAGCGAAGACGAAGGGAGTGTGTCGGATTGTAGGGTTAGGTTACTACATAATGGTGAAGGTACACTTCAGTGAAAAAAAGGAATTAAACTCCAATTTTCTCTGGACTGTTTACGGGAAATATAATGCAAGGTGTAGTCGACCAAAGCCGCTGTCTTGGCAGCGTGACATAATTCTTTATGCAAGAAGGACAGAATACACATTTTATCACCACGAACAATTTGGTTTATAAATTACAATTTTAACTTTGTGGAATAATAATACTAATATTTACAGACATTTACACATAGATATGAGAGACGTAATAGTATTATTAATGTTATATTTCCATACTGCAAGGTTTAGCGGGGTGACAATATTAATAAAGAAAATTACTTATGGTGCGCGAATTCTACAGAGAACGAATCTTCAAGGCATGACCTTGCTACAGGATCTCTGACTTCGCGCAAGCAACCAATCAGTATATCCGGATAAACCTGTTTCTATTTCTTTTATCTTATATAGGGTCAAAAAGGTGCCATGCCCTGGCATTTGAGGACAACCCAAATGTAAATGATAGCGATATGCAATGGTATACATTTCTTTCCTGTCATAAAATTCGAGCACGTCTATTATTTCTCACATTTAGTATTTTGTCTGTTATTAGGGCGCGCTGCAATTGCCTCCTCCACCACGTTATTCCCTGATATGACGTCATAACTGCCATCGTAACAAGAACTTCCGTAGCATAAGAAGAAACGACAGTTTTCAAAGCAGTTTTCGACAGTTAAGCCGTTAGTTATTACGCATGGGTAATTATGACGCTCTCGTTTCCATCCGTCATGTGCTAGATGATACTTAAGCACAAAGTAGCACTAATTTTGCTCACTTTATCGCAAAAAAACATCGTCGAGATAACAACAAATGAAGGTCACCACACGGTACCTGGATCCAGGCTTAATCAATATTATAATCATCACTGTTACTATTCTTGTTGTTATGACAATTATTATAACTGTTATAATCATGAACGTCATCATAATCATTGTCCTCCTCTTACTCCTCCTCCTCTTAATCATCATCATCATCATCATCATCATCATCATCATCATCATCATCATCATCATCATCATCATCATCATCATCATCATCATCATCATCATCATCATCATCATCATCATCATCATCATCATCATCATCATCATCATCATCATCATCATCATCATCATCATCATCATCATCATCATCACCACCACCACCATTACATTATCATTATCATTATCATAAACAATAATAC